>NC_059356.1:43884833-44184833 GCF_019703515.2 Myxocyprinus asiaticus | reverse complement strand
GTATCCCCCCGCGGACCTCCCATTCCCCAGCACGCTCGTCTGCCCCGATCGGGCTTCCGGGTGAGTCCGCCGGCTCGTCTCACAGCGAGTTCGACCTCTTATTCGGAGCCCGCAAAAGTGATGAGCTCTTGAGCGCAGCATCGGAGAGCGGGCTCGTCCAGTCGGAAGCCTCAGCTGGGCTCCTCCCTTCGGGGTCGATCGCCCAGTCACAGGCTGACGCGGAGATGACGACATGCTTTCCCGGACAGCCGCGAGCGTCGGTTAGAGTGGATTTCACCGCTCTTCCCTGAACCCTCGCGGCTCTGTGATTAGTTCCTGGGCTCGCGGCGCCGCTCAAAGCCACGCCCCGCCCCGTTCCTTTCTTCCCGGAAGTGCATGAAGAGCTGACAAGGTCGTGGGAGGCACCTTTTACTGCCCGGTCCCGATCTTTTCAGCTTCCCCGCTCTCACTACCCTCGATGGTGGGGCAGCCAAGGGTTATTCGGCAACCCCCCGGTGGATAAAGGCGCTCGCGGTGCACCTATGCCCGCAGAGCGCCGCCACCTGGCGCGGGTGCCCAAAGCCCCCGTCCAAGGCCTGTAGGTTTACGTCGTCTCTGACGGTCAAAGCCTACGGCGCTGCTGGACAAGCCGCCTCCGCCCTGCACGCCATGGCTCTCCTGCAAGTCCGCCAAGGCGCTAAAGGAACTGCACGAGGGTAGTTCCGCCCCGGGATTGATGCAGGAACTGCTCTCGGCGACCGACCTCGCTCTCCGAGCGACGGAGGTCACGGCGCGGTCTCTCGGGCGGACGATGGCCACACTAGTGGTCCAGGAGTGCCACCTTTGGCTCAACCTGGTCGAGATGGGTGAGGCCAACAGGACATGATTCCTTGCTGCCCCATCTCCCAGGCTGGCCTATTCGGCGACACCGTCGAGGACTTTGCCCAGCAGTTCTCGATGGTAGAGCAGTAGATGGATGCTAGCCGGCTTGTCCTGCCCCGGCGTGGCTCAAGATCCCGCACCCCATCTACTCATCGCCGAGGGCGTCCCCCTGCGGTGACTGCACTGGCTCCGCCGCAGCCCGCCCCTCCGGCCCGGCCCCGGCGTGGAGCCCACTGCAGGAAGCCGACGCCACCCGTCTCACAGCCGGCACCGAAGAACCCACGGAGGTTTTCGAAGCGCCCCTGAGACGGGCGACCCAGGGACAACGAAACCCACTGCTCTGGAGCTGGTAAGCAGATCTTCTTTTTGTTACCTTTTGCATTTAATTGCGCTGCATGCCCAAGTGGCTGCAGTACTCAAGAGCTCCGCAAGAGTGGTTTCCTTGTTCCCTGGGTCACATATTCGGTGTGTACGGCTGGCATCACGACCACCGTCCACCACTCCATTTGGCAGGTTGGCGCTCCAGCGGCGGTGTCCCGCCCTGAGCGCCCAGCTGTGGCACAAATCCGCCCCCGATGTGACAGTCTCCACGGGTCATGAGGACAGGCCTCTTCCTCCCCCGTCCCAGGCTGTTCCGGGGGTGGTCACAAGGAGCCAGGTAAGTGCTTCGATGTCCTCGGACTCAGCACGGCCACGATGTGGTGTGGCACCTCAAGCTCCGCCCCGCCGCGAGGCCCCACCCGCCGGTACATCCGATGATGTTGTCCCTTTGGTCCCCCTTGCGTGGAACTCGGACGCATGGCTTGCGCTTTCCAGTCCGTCACGAGGGCTGGTCCGGACCGTCCGACTCGGCTGCACGATTCACTTCGCTGGACATCCGCCCAGGTCCAGCGGTGTCCACTTCACCTTGGTGAAAGACGGAAACGCTGCTACCTTGCGCGGAGATCGCTACCCTCCTACGGAAGGACGCGATAGAACCTGTCCCTCCAGCCGAGATGAAGAAGGGGTTTTACAGCCCCTACTTCATTGTACCGAAAAAAGACGGTGGGTTGCGGCCAATCTTGGACCTGCGAGTACTGAACCGGGCCTTACACAGACTCCCGTTCAAGATGCTGACGCAAAGACGCATTCTAGCGAGCGTCCGGCATCAAGATTGGTTCGCGGCGGTAGACCCGAAGGATGCGTACTTTCACGTCTCGATCCTTCCTCGACACAGACCCTTCCTGCGGTTCGCGTTCGAGGGTCAGGCGTATCAGTACAAGTCCTCCCTTTCGGCCTGTCCCTGTCTCCTCGCATCTTTACGAAGATCGCAGAGGCTGCCCTTGCCCCGTTAAGGGAGGTGGGCATTCGCATTCTCAACTATCTCGACGACTGGCTAATCCTAGCTCACTCTCGAGACGGGTTATGCGCACACAGGGACCTGGTGCTCTCACACCTCAGCCAACTAGGGCTTCGGGTCAGCTGGGAAAAGAGCAAGCTCCTCCCGGTTCAGAGCATCTCTTTTCTCGGTTTGGAGTTGGACTCACCTGAGCGGGGTGGCCACCGCCGAGGATGCCATATGCCCCAGGAGCCTCTGAAAATGTTTCAGTGGAACCGCTGTTTTCTGTTTGAACGCCTTCAAACAGGCCAGCACCTTACGAACGAGCGCGCCCAGTCGGTGCTGGCCTGTTTGAAGGCGTTCAAACAGAAAACAGCGGTTCCACTGAAACATTTTCAGAGGCTCCTGGGGCATATGGCATCCTCGGCGGTGGCCACCCCGCTCGGGTTGATGCATATGAGGCCGCTTCAGCACTGGCTCCAGACTCGAGTCCCGAGACGGGCATGGCGCCACGGGACACACCGCGTGGCCATTACGTCGGTCTGTCACCGTCTTTTCAGCCCTTGGACCAACCTCTCGTTTCCACGAGCAGGTGTTCTGCTAGAACTGGTCTCCAGGCGCGTCGTGGTCACGACAGACGCCTCCAAAATGGGCTGGGGCGCTGTTGGCAACGGGCACGCAGCCGCCGGCCTCTAGACGGGTCCGCGGCTGCGTTGGCACATCAACTGCCTCGAGTTACTGGCAATTCTGCTCGCCCTGCGGAGGTTCCGGCCATTGATCCAGGGCAAGCACGTGCTAGTTCGGACAGACAGCACGGCAGCGGTAGCATATGTCAACCGCCAAGGCGGTCTGCGCTCCCGCTGTATGTCATAACTCGCCCGCGTCTCCTCCAATGGAGTTAGCAGCACCAAGTCGCTGCAAGCCACTCACATCCCGGGCAACCTCAACACTCCGGCGGACGCGCCGTAACAACAGGTTACCCTCAAGGGAGAGTGGAGACTCCACCTTCAGGTGGTCCAGCTGATTTGGAGTCGATTCAGTCAGGCACAGGTGCACCTGTTCGCCTCCCAAGAATCCTCCCACTGCCCGCTCTGGTACGCCCTCACCGAGGCCTTCCTCGGCATAGATGCGCTGGCACACAGCTGGTCCCCTGGCATTCGCAAATATGCGTTTTCCCCAGTGAGCCTGCTCGCACAGACCCTGTGCAAGGTCAGGGAGGACGAGGAGAAGGTCGTCCTGGTAAGCACCCTACTGGCCCGCCCAGACGTGGTGCTCGGACCTCACGCTCCTCGTGACAGCTCCCCCCGGGCAAATTCCCCTGAGGAAGGCCCTTCTTTCTCAGGGAAGGGGCACCATCCGGCACCCGCGCCCAGACCTCTGGAGTCTCCATGTCTGGCCCCTGGACGGGACGCGGAAGACCTAAGCTGTCTCCCACCTGCGGTGGTAGACACGTTCACTCAGGCTAGGGCTCCCTCTACGAAGCGCCTGTATGCCTTTAAGTGGTGTCTGTTCGCTAAGTGGTGTTCTTCCCATCAGGAAGACCCCTAGAGGTGCGCAGTCAGATCAGTGCTTTCCTTCCTGCAAGAGAGGTTGGAAGGGAGGCTGTCCCCTTCCACCTTGAAGGTGTACGTTGCTGCCATAGCAGCACACCATGACGCAGTCGACGGTAAGTCCTTAGGGAAGCATGATCTGATCATCAGGTTCCTAAGAGGCGCCAGGAGGCTGAATCCCTCCAGGCCACGCCTTGTTCCCTCATCGGACCTCTGTAGTTTTTCAGGGTCTACAGAGAGCCCCCTTTGAGTTTTGCAGTCAGCCGGGCTTAAGGCACTCTCCTTGAAGACTGCCCTCCTGACTGCGCTCACTTCCATCAAGAGGGTAGGTGACCTGCAAGCGTTCTCTGTCAGCGAAACGTGCCTGGAGTTCGGTCCAGGCTATTCTCACGTGATCCTGAGACCCCCGACCGGGCTATGTGCCCAAGGTTCCCACCACTCCTTTTAGGGACCAGGTGGTGAACCTGCAAGCACTGCCCCAGGAGGAGGCAGACCCAGCCCTGTCGTTGCTGTGTCCAGTGCGCGCTTTACGCATCTATTTGGATCGCACGCAGAGCTTTAGAATCTCTGAGCAGCTCTTTGTCTGCTTTGGTGCACAGCGGAAAGGAAGCGCTGTCTCCAAGCAGAGGATCGCCCACTGGCTCATTGACGCCATAACTATGGCATGTCTCGCCCAAAACATGCCGCCCCCGGTAGGGCTACGAGCCCATTCTACCCGTGGTGTAGCGGCTTCTTGGGCCCTGGCCAGAGGTGCCTCTCTAACAGACATTGTAGAGCAGCGGGCTGGGCAACACCCAACACCTTTGCAAGGTTCTACAACCTCCAGGTGGAACCGGTTTCGTCCCAGGTAATGGCACGCAACACAAGCGGATAAGCCCGGGATAGCCGGCCGGGTGTATCGCTTGCACATAGCGCCTTCCACCTCCTTTTGAGCTGAAGACATGCGCTGTTAATTCCCAGTAGTGTTCACAAAAGTTGTTCCCTGGTTGACTTCCTCCGAGCCCTGTGGCAGTCGAGTTTTCGGAGAGATTCGCTGCCGGCCCAGTACACGCGCTAACTAAGAGCCCGGTTCTGGGGTAGGTGCTCCGCATGTGGCGGTTCCCTGTAAGGCTAACCCCATGCGATCTATATCTTCCGCTAGTTCGTTTCCCTACTGGCAAACTGCGTCTTCCTTGGGCAGAGCCCCTCAGTCTCCATGTTGTAGTAACTCCTCCCCCATTGGGTAGGATCTACCTTGAAGGCTCTCCACATGGTTGGAAAGACCATGTGATGTATTCTTCCACTTAAATATCCCCCCTCTCTTGGGGCGAGGTGTGGTCTCCGCGGTGTCCTCCCCTTGGGAGGGACACCCCCCGACTAGACCTGGCGGCCCAGTCAGATAATCCCCCTTCTTTTTAAGGGAGTGGAAAAAGAGAAGGGGAAAGAGGCCACGACTGCGTTAAGCCTGTCTCTATCTCTGGGTAGTCGACTTGTCCCCAAAAAGGGCCGTTTGACACTCATAACTGTGTTGGGGGAGGTTACGTGTCGACCTGGTGCGCTGGCTATGAGGCACACAGCAAGTCTGCCCACCACACACCGCCAGTTCACGTAACACAGTTCAGCCTTGTGGCGTTTTGTATAGGGACCCCTAGTGTCACTACATCGACACCAACGTCGAGTGAGTGACAGATAGGGAACGTCATGGTTACTGGTGTAACCTCCGTTCCCTGATGGAGGGAACGAGACGTTGGTCCCTCCTGCCACAACGCTGAACTACCCGCTGAAATGGCCGGACCTTATATCGGCTCCTCAGCGTAAAACCTGAATGAGTGGTTGCATACCAGCTCCTTTTATACCCGTATGTTCGGGGGAGTGGCATGCAAATACCACTCGCCAATTTTCATTGGCCTTTTATCAAAGACCAGAGGTGTCTCGGGCTCCCTAGAGTGACCCCTAGTGTCACTACATCGACACCAACGTCTCGTTCCCTCCATCAGGGAACGGAGGTTACACCAGTAACCATGACGATACTTACCTAGATCTGCTGGATCTTTAGATTTCCGCCATCTCCTCTCAGCTGTGGAAAATACATTTAGTGTGGGAAGAGAGGTGCACGAGTGACTCGCTCTTATTTCTGGAACTTGAATATCGAGGGAAGCCAGGTTGACATGTGCGCACTCCAGATATATTAGGATAGAGCAGAGCAGAACATTCAACTTGTAGTTCTGTGATGACTTGCATGCGAAAACCAGACTTCACACAAATACACTGCACAAATATGCATTTCGGTTGAGAAACATATTTAGCGCTTATATAGAGCCATATGTGAGGTGAATATCATTTAATTTTAAATGCAGGGAAAATAACCACCTCATTTCCACTAAACACCTAGGCAGTTCCGAACAAAAAACATTCAGGGCTAGACTAAAATCATTCGGGGCCCCTGCTCACCCGCATGCCATGCCAACCCTAACCTAACCCTAACCCTGGTGGCCAGAACTTTGAAGCTCAAAAAGCACATAAAGGTATCATAAAAGTAATCCACCAGACTCCAGTGGTTAAATCCATGTCTTCTGAAGCAATCAGATCAGTATTCAAGTCCTTTTTTTTACCATAAATCCTCCCTGTCATTAGGTGGCGATATGCAGAAAGAATTGCAACAAGAGATTTATAGTAAAAAGGGACTTAAATATTGATCTTTTTCTCACCCACACTTATCATATTGCTTCTGAAGACATGGATTTAACCTCTGGAGTCGAATGGATTACTTTTATAATGCCTTTATATGCTTTTTGAGCTTCAAAGTTTTGGACCCTGTTGACTTGTATTGTATGGACCTACAGAGCTAAGATATTCTAAAAATCTTCATTTTTGTTCTGCAGAAGAAAGTCAAACACATTTGGGATGGCATTAAGGTGAGTAAATGAGGAGAGAAATTTAATTTTGGGTGAGCTATTCCTTTGAAGGGACTTTGCCTTTTTCTTTTTGAAGCAAAGTATCTAGTTAATTGCTGCTCTTTATCACTATATTTCAATTCAGTTATATAAAAGAGGGTGTCATATATATTTATTTTTTATTTAATGTTTTTGTGCCTTAGTCAGAATCAGAACAGTATTTATGTGGCAGAAAAGCACTAAAGATATTTTTGAATATATAACTATATTTAAGATGATATTATACAGTAAATAAGATTATATTTATAGACCATATAACTATATTTATATGGAAAAAACTATATAACTATATTTATAAGGTGATATTCTATAATCATTACTTCTGTTGTTAAATTTTAAAATATTTTCTTCCTTAAATAGCTTCAATGTTAGCTGTATTTTGTTGGCTTAACTACTTTTTCAAGTACAGTATTTCATACACTGTCCCCCTGTATACTACACATTTTGGCAAATGTAGTAGGTCATGCTGGTATTCTAGGCATAAAGAAATTGTACATACTGTCCACAGTAGGCCTAAACGTATTGCATACTTCAGAAATAGTATTAGTAGCATGGTAGTCAACAGCAATGGCCCAGTGTCACTAAAGGTCATTATTGGAAATTGCTTGATGTAATCAGCATTGGAGGGAACGTGTTATCAGTCAATACCCATCGCTCAGAAAGTGTCACACAATAGACACATCAAAAACTGCAGTATCTGTAATATAAACATAGTTATCATGCTGTACAGTTGTTGGATTTAACTTAATCTTCATGATACATATTATGCGAGTTAATCTTTTGCCTGATGAAGACCAAATAGGCTGAAACGTCACTGTTTTTTGTTCAATAAAATTTGCAGCTGTAATACCAGTGTGCGGACATTTCCTCCTTTTTAATGTATTGTAACGATGTTGGCTGCTGACAATGACGTGAAGATGAAGAACCCAAGTGCAGTTTATTTACAAAGTACGTGAAATCCAAAACCCTAACTACACACGTGAACTAAACATAAACAAGAACTTGACAAAAACTTGACTTGATATAAACTTGGCTTGACATAAACGTGGCCTGACAAATATCTACACTCACATTCACATTCAATACTTGACAACCAGACAATGAAAACATGAGGGCTTAAATACAAGACATGGGAGAACATAAACCAGTGAACAAACAGAACTCATAACAAGCTAATCAAACAATGAACCAATGAAAACATGACACATGAACATGGAGGGAAAACAGAAATCACATGACAAGGGAACAGGAACTAAACTTTTCAAAATAAAAGACGTGTATTTTGTTGATTCATCTGACATATCCCCCCACTAAGGGGTGGCTCCTGACACCCCAACACAAACAAAACACGTAAAACATGACATAAATTCAAAGTTCTGTAGGGAGCTGGGGGGTGTCTTGAGGCGTGGCGTGGCGAGAAAGGGCGAGGGGCATGGGACCAGGGCAAAGTCCGTGGGGGGTGAAGCCATGAGAGGCTCGAGGGGCAGAGCCATGGAAGGTGGAGCCGTGAGAGGCTCGAGGGGCGGAGCCATGGAACGTGGTGCCCGGAGAGTAGCCGAAGACTCGAAGGGCCAGGGTGGAGCCGATGGCAGGGAGGAGCAAGGCGGAGCTGAGGGATCGGAAGACTGAGGTGGAGCCGGTGGGACTGAGGACCAAGGTGGAGCCGTAGGGAAGGAGGTCCCCGGTGAAGCTGACAGATCGGAGGGACGAGGCGCAGCCAGAGGATCGGAGAGCCAAAGCGGAGCCAGGTGACCGACAGACCAAGGAGGAGCCGGAGGGACGAGGGACCCCGGCACAGCCGACAGGCTGAAGGACCGTAGTGGAGCCGAGGGAACGCCGAGCTGAGGCAATGTCGAGGGACCGACAGGCCAAGGCGAAGTCCAGGGCTTGGAGGGTCCAGGCGGGGTCGGTGGGCCGAAAGTTCTCCTTGCCTGCTCAGGAGAACTAAGGGTGGGAAACATCTCCAGGTCCCACTGCTCAGGTGTGGCTGTGACATGGCATAGAGCAGGCTGAGGCGTTGCTGTGACGTGGCATGGAGCAGGCTGAGGCGTTGCTGTGACGTGGCATGGAGCAAAAGATGGTGCTAGCTCGGCGGCGGCCACGACGTGGACCTCTGGCTCGGCGGCGGCCACGACGTGGACCTCTGGCTCGGCGGCGGCCTCCCCCACAGTGAACGGGGAACCAATGGTCGATATATTGAGCCAGGCTGAGGGAACTGTGACCGCCAGGCATCAAAAAAGAAATGGACTCATTCATTCCAAATCGGAAACAGTCCTTGAGTGTAACCTCATTAAAGTCCACCTGGAAGGCCAGATCACAAAAGTCCTCCACATAGTCCTCCAGGGGACGATTCCCCTGCCGTAGGCACAGAAGCCGAACTGCTGGGTTCATGGTTCGGTCAAGTATTCTGTAACAATGTTGGCTGCTGACAATGATGGCAATGATGAAGACATGAAGATGAAGAACCCAAGTGCAGTTTATTTACAAAGTACGTGAAATCCAAAACCCTAACTACACACGTGAACTAAACATAAACAAGAACTTGACAAAAACTTGACTTGATATAAACTTGGCTTGACATAAACGTGGCCTGACAAATATCTACACTCACATTCACATTCAATACTTGACAACCAGACAATGAAAACATGAGGGCTTAAATACAAGACATGGGAGAACATAAACCAATGAACAAACAGAACTCATAACAAGCTAATCAAACAATAAACCAATGAAAACATGACACATGAACATGGAGGGAAAACAGAAATCACATGACAAGGGAACAGGAACTAAACTTTTCAAAATAAAAGACGTGTATTTTGTTGATTCATCTGACATATCCCCCCACTAAGGGGTGGCTCCTGACACCCCAACACAAACAAAACACGTAAAACATGACATAAATTCAAAGTTCTGTAGGGAGCTGGGGGGGTGTCTTGAGGCGTGGCGTGGCGAGAAAGGGCGAGGGGCATGGGACCAGGGCAAAGTCCGTGGGGGGTGAAGCCATGAGAGGCTCGAGGGGCAGAGCCATGGAAGGTGGAGCCGTGAGAGGCTCGAGGGGCGGAGCCATGGAACGTGGTGCCCGGAGAGTAGCCGAAGACTCGAAGGGCCAGGGTGGAGCCGATGGCAGGGAGGAGCAAGGCGGAGCTGAGGGATCGGAAGACTGAGGTGGAGCCGGTGGGACTGAGGACCAAGGTGGAGCCGTAGGGAAGGAGGTCCCCGGTGAAGCTGACAGATCGGAGGGACGAGGCGCAGCCAGAGGATCGGAGAGCCAAAGCGGAGCCAGGTGACCGACAGACCAAGGAGGAGCCGGAGGGACGAGGGACCCCGGCACAGCCGACAGGCTGAAGGACCGTAGTGGAGCCGAGGGAACGCCGAGCTGAGGCAATGTCGAGGGACCGACAGGCCAAGGCGAAGTCCAGGGCTTGGAGGGTCCAGGCGGGGTCGGTGGGCCGAAAGTTCTCCTTGCCTGCTCAGGAGAACTAAGGGTGGGAAACATCTCCAGGTCCCACTGCTCAGGTGTGGCTGTGACATGGCATAGAGCAGGCTGAGGCGTTGCTGTGACGTGGCATGGAGCAGGCTGAGGCGTTGCTGTGACGTGGCATGGAGCAAAAGATGGTGCTAGCTCGGCGGCGGCCACGACGTGGACCTCTGGCTCGGCGGCGGCCATGACGTGGACCTCTGGCTCGGCGGCGGCCTCCCCCACAGTGAACGGGGAACCAATGGTCGATATATTGAGCCAGGCTGAGGGAACTGTGACCGCCAGGCATCAAAAAAGAAATGGACTCATTCATTCCAAATCGGAAACAGTCCTTGAGTGTAACCTCATTAAAGTCCACCTGGAAGGCCAGATCACAAAAGTCCTCCACATAGTCCTCCAGGGGACGATTCCCCTGCCGTAGGCACAGAAGCCGAACTGCTGGGTTCATGGTTCGGTCAAGTATTCTGTAACAATGTTGGCTGCTGACAATGATGGCAATGATGAAGACATGAAGATGAAGAACCCAAGTGCAGTTTATTTACAAAGTACGTGAAATCCAAAACCCTAACTACACACGTGAACTAAACATAAACAAACAAGAACTTGACAAAAACCTGACTTGACATAAACGTGGCCTGACATAAACGTGGCCTGACATAAACGTGGCCTGACATAAACGTGGCCTGACATAAACGTGGCCTGACATAAACGTCTACACTCACATTCACATTCAACACTTGACAACCAGACAATGAAAACATGAGGGCTTAAATACAAGACATGGGAGAACATAAACCAATGAACAAACAGAACTCATAACAAGCTAATTAAACAATAAACCAATGAAAACATGACACATGAACATGGAGGGAAAACAGAAATCACATGACAAGGGAACAGGAACTAAACTTTTCAAAATAAAAGACATGAATCAACAAAATACACCTGACATGTATGTATGCCATGGAACTGCAGAGCCCATGCAAGAATGCAACTTCAATTCAGATCAATTATTCTTTAATTGCATATCACTTTAAAAAAATAATACTTTTCACAAAGCAGCTTTACATGGGGTCATGCCCTTACCGAGCAAATACAAAGTGAAAATGGCAAGACAAACTCCCTCAGACAACAGAGCCATGGTAATGTCCATGTGCATCACATTGTTAAAATTGAATGGAGCTCCAAACAAACTTGAGGAGCATGTCAGTCTTTTTCTTGACAATCAGAATGCATGGATTTATAATGATATACAGTATGTTGCTACTACAACATGCCACCCACACCCACTCAGACAATTTTTGTTTGCATACACATTGCAAACAAAATCAGAGACTGTATACTGTATGATCGACTCAGATTAAAGGGTGAGAAATGTATCGACTCAAATTTGTAAACACCTTTGGGTTATATGCTTCACTGGAAAATATAGCCAGTGCTGTTAAACTGTGCGTCATGGTTTTCACTGCTGAACATGGAAGAGGGATAATCCCACTCTCCCAAACATACTTTATCATTGATCAAAAATGAGATAAGAGATTAAATCTAAAACTGCAGAGAGCACACCTGAACTGATATGGCACCTCTAATCATTTTCACTGCAACAGCTGGTTCATTTTACCTCTTGTGTTTTGTACTTGTTGTTGGGATTATAGAGGCTTTGAACTCTTGTTTTAAAGTTGAGGATGATTTTTCTCTCAGACTGTGGCTATTGTGATTATTTCTGCACAGAGAAGACAAACAGTGCTCAATTACCAATGAACTTGAGATTACTGGTCTGGGAAATTTTCTTAGAATACCTCATTTTTGATGATGATGATGATGATGATGATGAAATGGCTTGCATTTTTGAATGTGCTTAAAGGGATAGTTCACCCTAAAATTTTAATTCTCTCATCATTTACTCAATGCCATCCCAGAAGTGTATGACTTTCTTTCTTCTGTGGAACACAAGGATTTTTAGAAGAATATCTCAGCTCTGTTGGTCCACACAATGCAAGTGAATTGTGACCAGAACTCAGAAGGTCCAAAAAGGACATGAAGGCATTATAAAAGTAATCCATATTAGAGGTCTGCACAGGCCTTAAAATGAAACCCGAACCCGACCCGTACCTGAGACTGTGTGGCCCGACCCTACCTGGCCCGAACAATACCGTCAGATTTTAAACCCGATCCCGACCTGAACCCAAAATTGCTCACTATCTTTATCATTTCTTCTCCAAGCAAGTACTGTTGCAATAGTCTGTATTTTATGTAAGTATGCAACATTCATAACAGCATTGAAACAGTAAACATATACAGATTTAACAAGGCACACAGCCCCTCAGTGCACTAGAGCAGAAAGGAAAAAAGACATTGCCTTACCGTTTATGCGCTGAAACTTTGCTTGGTACAGAAAGATCTAGAACAATATGAAACAATGCAACATTCCCCTCTATGCAGCCTGAACTTGTTCAGAACGTTGAATCTTTGTGACAACTGCGCTAAAAACAATCTAGACACAGTGCAAAGAATGGAACAGAGCGCAGGTGTCTCGACATGCGTTTCTGAAAATTTTGTGCGCGAAACAAGTTTGTTAGGCCTGCTTATTTCTTCATTAATAACAAACCCTAACCCGAAGTCCTACTTAAAAAAACTGACCCGAACCCGGCCCCTGGGGTTCTCGGGTCCCTTCGGGCCCAGGTCGGGTTGCAGACCTCTAATTCATATGACTTCAGTGGTTAAATCCATGTCTTACAAAGCAATGACAGGGGAGGGTGAGAAACATTGTCAATATTTAAGTCCTTTTTTACTATCAGTCTCTATCTTTTACCAGCCCCAACCAGTATCGGTGGCTGAATGTGAAAGTGAAAGTCACTTCCACACCAGAATAAGTGAAAGTGTAGATTTTTAATAAAAGGGATTTAAATATTAATCTGTTTCTCACCCTCCCCTGTCATCGCTTTTGAAGACATGGATTTAACCACTGGAGTCTTTTGGATTACTTTTATACTGCCATTATGTCCTTTTTGGACTTTCAAAGTTCTGGTCACCATTCACTTGCATTGTATGGACCTACAGAGCTGAAATATTCTTCTAAATATCTTCGTTTTTGTTCAGCAGAAGAAAGAAAGTCATACATATCTGGGATGACATGTAGGTGAATAAATGATGAGAGAATTTTTAATTTTTGGGTGAACTATCCATTTAATCTGCTCTGATAGTACAGTATGTGTTTACTGTATATACAATTACTTGTAGTGAAATTTCTTTTTTTATGCACACATATTCCTAGTGAAAAGGGAATGTCGCTGGATAATGTGGAAAAATCCCTCAGGGAGAAATCAGACAGAACAAATCAAATACTCACATTGCATCTCCTCTCAAATCAATTCTCTGTTTACACAAACTAGGGTCATGGATTCAAATTAGTCAAGCCAGCCAGTCTTTGTCTCGATTATCTTAATAACAACTATATTTAGTCTAAAATAAAATATGCATTATATGTCATATTCACTATGTAATTAGCCATGCGATCAATTGTTATCATCTCAGTGAAATATAGAAAATATGCAGCAGGTCCAATAAATATTACAAGAATTTTATGATGTCACCAAAGACTGTTGAATCTGACATAATTAGAGGAAAATGAAATAGAGTTAAAATGTATTGCAATAGATTAACTTATAGCCTACATATTGAAATGTAGAAAATGGACCGGGCTTACCTTGAATTCAAATCCAATTAGACTGACAAAACATATTTTTACATTAATCATTTTTAAATCAAACCACAGATATTTTCAATCATTGGTCATTTTTATTCTGACAGATTATTACTTCCACTTTCAAGCAATCAAACAAACAAATGTCAATAGAAAAAATAATCCTATTTTATCACATCAATCCATTAATAGAGGTATTTGCACGGGAAGCTAATCTTGAGCACATAGGTTATAGAATACAGTTTTTAGGTTTTCTTTTTAAAGAAAAAATGTATAAAGATAAGAAGTGGTTTTGACTGCTACTGTCACATTCTTAAATAAAAGAAACCCAAATTAGATATTAGTGCTCTATTGTGTTTGGTTTTTCAAAACCTGCCAGCATCGCAAGTCATTATTGCTTTGTCTGTAACACAATGATGTCATACAAAACAAAATACATTTAAATACTATTTTGTACTTTTTTCCATTTAATATTGTATAATCTTTTCCTAAATAGCAGCAGATAATTCACATTAACATTCATGTCTTCAGTCTCTGGACCTACTGTATATTGCACATCAAAAGCATGTACTATAGATTGCTTTGAGCATGACACTCTTGACAAATTTATCAAAGATTTGCTGTAGTGTGCTGTATATATTTACAACTCTTTGACTTTTCATGCTGTATGAATTTCAGATTTTATCCTAACCCTGAGATGCTGAGTGTACTTTGACAAGCCCTGGAGCTCATATCACAGATACAATGCATGGACTGAGTAGATTTTCATATACTATATAAAACAATAAGTGCCCTAGATTAGCAGTTACATTAATTTAAAAAAAGTATGGCTAATCTTCAATATTGATATTATCACAACACATAATGACCAATGTACGTTAGTTACACACATACCCTGTATATATGTTCAAATAATTTTTTTTTGAAGCTATTTACAGTATCTGGACAGCATGTTTTCAAATACTGTATATAAACCAGTATATAATACTGTATATAAACCAGTGTTCTTCTACACTTCTCACAAGATATCAACATGAAATCATTAGAAGAATTGTGTTGTGTGTATTGCATTAATGCTTTTGGTCTATTGTAATCCTGCATATACAATGTTAGCACCCAGATAAATAGCTTAAACATAATTTTCTTAGGTGACTTTTGTACAGTACTGTATATATTGAAAGAGGAGCATGAAATAAAAAGTTGTGAAGAGACCATCTCATTAACCGGCTACTTCATTATTCAGAAATAAGGTTTTCAATCCATCAGTGAAAATACAGTGCTTTACATTTGGCATAAACTGCACTTGATTCCTTTCAAAACCAATGTCAGTGTTTTGCTGTATAGAACAAGACAGCCTTCTCCCAGTTTTGTATGTACCATAGAGCAAAGTCTTCATCACCTTTTACAAACTCCATACATGTCTGTCTGTCATATTTCAGGTTGTTGTCCGAGTTGCTGTCTTAGTTGTAGAGGTAAAGTATCCTGACTGGAAACCGTGTTTGTGACCACATCAACATCAAATTCCTCCAAGGCCACATGCTCTCTTCTACTGTTCCTATGTTCCTCTTCATCATCATCATCATCATCTTCTGTTTCCTCTTTATCCATGAAGGCTACTTCATTCTCATAGCAAAAAGAGTTTGAAGTTGACATGTTGTACTTCTTTTCGGCCAAATCCCTGGCACTACATTGAGGAGTGCTAGGAACCTCATATGTGTTCTCAAACTGTGAGTAGTCCACTTTGTAGTGATTTTTCTCCTCAAAAAGAACCGGCTCAAACCGATGGCCCCACAGGATTTCACTCGTCACGTAAGAGCTGCGACACTGAGTGGTCATGGCCGTTGCTTCCACCATGCCCTCCAAAATTACAACTATTTCCAGCTCTGAACTTTCCAGTTCCTGTTTGCTCATATCATAGAATGGACTGTCCTCGTCAATCTCGTGGACAATGGTAATGGGAGACACTAAAAATATACGGTCAATACCCGTGTCAAACCCAACATCAATGTCTATTTGATCCAGTGGAATGAATTCACCTTCAGCTGTGGTGCGAGATTTGAGAAGCTGGGCTCGAACGTGAGCTTCCACCAGGTGGCTCTTCCGTAGGTTCCCGACTCTCCACATCAAACTCATTTTACCGTCCCTCATTGCAATTGTGGCATAGTGACTGAACACAAGGGTTTCGTTTCGTTTCTTGGGCTTGGCCATCTTAGCCATGACTGCACCAATAATGAAGGCATCAATTATGCATCCTACAATGCTTTGGAAGACCACCATGAAGACAGCAATGGGGCAATCCTCTGTCACATAGCGGTAACCATAGCCAATAGTCGTTTGCGTTTCAACAGAAAACAGGAAGGCTGCCGTGAAGCTGTCGACATTCGAAATACATATCTGTTCCTGATTCTCCAAGTCCCCAGAAAAAAGTGCAACAAGCCAGAAAATAAATCCGAAAAGAAGCCAGGACAACAGGAAAGAGAGGCAGAAGATGATGACCATCCAACGCCAGCGAATGTCAACACACGTTGTGAAGATGTCAGCCAGGTAGCGCTGACCTTTCTCGCTCATGTTGATGAACTGCACATTGCAGTGTCCGTCCTTGTTGACAAAGCGGCTTTGTGTTTGATGCGGTGTGTGCACTTTGCCGGCCACATTTCCATTGCCGTAGCCATTTTGCATGTCGATGGGGGATAGCTTCATACCGCCTTCTTCAGAGGAAACTATGCTGTACCGGTGGGCTCTCACACTTCCCATAACTTCCGTATGAGGGGGCTGAGCCTCGTCTGCTTCGGAAAACAGTCTGAGTTTTTGGAGGACGCGTTGGAGAAACACTTTTGACCGCTCACGTGCACCAACACACAAACAAAAATCTATATTTCCAATGAAGAGAGCATGTGATGAGCGGGCTGCTCCAAAGAAACAATATTTTGGCAGGGTCTGAGAGGATCACTCCTCTTTCAAGGATTCATCGGACCTCATGGGCTAAAGTAGGGCTATAGAAATCACACAGACAGAAAATGTAAGAGATCTGCAGGAATTAATCTGCGTGATGAAAAAACAGAACAAGCAGTTTGTGAGATCACAAAATCAGTAAGCCCAATGAAGTTTTTTTAAAAAAATTTTTTTTTTAATACAAATACTCATTTATGAACTGTGATATTATAGAGATTAACTATCAAAATCAAGACAAAACCAATTTCTATGCATGTAAGGCCATTTCTCCTTTGGATGACATTTATATCAAGAGTTATGTAACACTTGGCATGGCTTTACATCTTGAAAGTATTATCTACAGACAGATTTAGAAATGAGAACTGCACAATTTAATGCACCTTTAAATATAATATAAAATAACTTGTGATTCTTCTTTAACAATTATGGAATGTCTTTGCAAATATATTTCTTTTTATCATGTGTTAAGTTTTATTTTATAATTAATTATATTGGTCAGGTGGAATTAAAAGCACAAAGCATAGGCATATGGAAATACTGTACATTACATAAATACACATGATTTTCAGTTTGGCAATGAAGAAATCAATAGTGTTTTCTGCTATTCTGTGACTGTCCATTTCCGAGTACTGAACCCTTGAGGTCAGTATGGATGTTTATACACATGACTACTCCAAGAATTAACCTTTAATTATGAAATGCTCTCCTCCAGCATTTCCCATCATAGTTCCTTCTCAACTCTGATGCAAGTATAATGCACATACAAGCAATTTTTTTCATAATATGATTTGTAAAATATAGGTTTAGAAAATTGTTTGAATACACAAAAAGCCCTTTAGCAAAAATGACAAAAAAATATGATTTTACAACTAATGTGAAATACTTATATGTATAAATATTAAAATTAATGATTATGATTTCACTATAAAATGGCCATAAACTAAAAACTGCACTTGAGCAGAAAGTGCTGTGCACATCTTATCTGTAATGACTTCAATGGCAAACAATGTCTATACAACTAAAAATCATGCTTACCTTCTGGAGTTCAAGAACACATTTCTGCAGATAAATAAGAATCAGCACATTTCTGCAGATAAAAGTTGTTTGTATCCAGTGAGACTGCTCAAACAAGAATATGCTTGATGGTTGTTTCGATCATCTCGTTCACTGCTGGCCAAAGCTCAAACCGATCGAAGAATACTTTTAAAAGCCTATTAATCTCCGCCCCATGCTGTTCGGGTCATCCAGTAATGACAGCTGCGGTGGTGTCATGATAACAGCATCCGTGAACTCGAAGCATATCTGGTCATGGTATTGTGATGCAATAAAATAGAATTATGCTTATACAGAAAATAAGTACAATATATTTTTCTTTCAGGATTCATTGCATGTTTTTGATAAGTTAATAATCTTTGTGTAAAAAGCAAAAAGTAATTTCAACTTTTTTTTTCATCATTTTGTATTTTTCATTGAGCAAGTACTGTAGGCCTAAAGCTATGTTGCTCAACATGTGCACAACTGTGTCATCATTTAACAAATCATTCATCAGAATCCCAGTATAAATGATTCATATAAAGGAAAAAAGTAATAAACGTCCTGGTTACTTGCGTAACCTCCGTTCCCTGATGGAGGGAACGAGACGTTGTGTCGATGTAGTGACACTAGGGGTCACTCTTGGGAGCCCGAAACACCTCTGGTCTTTGATAAAAGGCCAATGAAAATTGGCGAGTGGTATTTGCATAACACCCCCACGAACATACGGGTATAAAAGGAGCTGGTATGCAACCACTCATTCAGGTTTTGTGCTGAGGAGCCGAGACAAGGTCCCGACCATTTCAGCGTGTAGTTCAGTGTTGTGGCAGGAGGGACACAACGTCTCGTTCCCTCCATCAGGGAACGGAGGTTATGCAAATAACCAGGACGTTCCCTATCTGTCACTCACTCGAAGTTGTGTCGATGTAGTGACACTAGGGGTTGATTCAGGCAGGCACAGGTAGACCTGTTCGCTTCGCAGGTCAGCACCGACTGTGCGCGCTCGTTCGTGAGGCGCGCCGTCATCGAGACTGAGTCCAACTCCAAGCTGAGAAAAGAGATGCTCTAAGCTTGCTCTTTCCCCAGTTGACCCGAAGCCCTAGTCAGCTAAGGTGCGAGAGCACCAGGTCCCTGTGTGCACACAACACATCCCGAGAGTGAGCTAGGATTAGCCAATCGTCAAGATAGTTTAGGATGCGAATGCCCACTTCCCTTAATGGGGCAAGGGCTGCCTCTGCGACCTTTGTGAAGACGCCCATCTCAGGGGCGCTTCGAAGCTTTTCGTGTGTTCTTGGCGGCCGGCCGTGAGACGGGTGGCGTCTGCTTCCTGCGGTGGGCTCCACAGCTTGGCCGGGCTGCAGGGGCGGGCTGCGGTGTAGCCGGTGGAGTCACTGCAGGGGGATGCCCATGGCGACAAGCAGATGGGGTGCGGAATCTTGAGCCGCGCCGGGGCAGGATGTGCTGGATAGCCTCCGTCTGCTGCTTCACCGCCGAGAACTGCTGGGCAAACAGGCCAACCTGGGAAATGGGGGCGCCAATAACCGTGTCTTGTTGGCCTCTCCCATCTCGACCAAGTTGAGCCAAAGCTGGCGCTCCTGGACCACCAAGGTGGAAATCGCCCACCTGAGAGACCGTGCTGTGACCTTCGTCGCCCGGAGAGCGTGGTCAGTCACCGAGCGCAGCTCCTGCATCAATCCTGTGGCGGAACTACCCTCATGCAGTTCCTTTAGCGCCTTGGCTTGGTGGACTTGCAGGAGAGCCATGGCGTGCAGGGCGGTGGCAGCTTGTCCAGCGGCACCGTAGGCTTTGACCGTCAGGGACGACGTAAACCTACAGGTCTTGGATCGGAGCTTTGGGCACCCAAGCCAGGTGGCGGCGCTCTGCGGGCATAGGTGCACCGCGAGCGCCTTATCCACCAGGGGGATCGCTGAATAGCCCTTGGCCACCCCACCATCGAGGGTAGTGAGGGCGGGGGAGCTGAAAGATCGGGACCGGGCAGTAAAAGGTGCCTCCCACGACCTTGTCAGCTCCTCGTGCACTTCCGTGAAGAAAGGAACTGGGGTGGGGCGTGGCTGTGAGTGGCGCCGCGAGCCCAGGAACCAATCATCGAGCCACGAGGGTTCAGGGGAGAGCAGAGGGTTCCACTCTAGCCCGATGCTCGCGGCTGCCCGGGAAAGCATGTCCGTCATCTCTGCATCAGCCTGTGACTGGGCGACCGTACCCGAGGAGGGGAGCCCAGCTGATGCTTCCGCATCCGACTGGACAAGCCCGCTCTCCGATGCTGCGCTTGAGAGCTCATCACCTTCGCGGGCTCCGAACAAGAGGTCGAACTCACCGTGGGACGAGCCGGCGGACTCATCTAGAAGCCTGATCAGGGCAGACGAGCGTGCTGGGGACGTGGGGGGATACCCGACGGAGGTGGTCCCACTGGGGTCCCCAAATCGCCCCCAGTGCTAGCCGTGCTGGCCTCATACCCGTAGGTAGAAGGACCGAGGTGGGGAGCTGCTGGGGTTGCTTGCTTTCTTATGACAACCACAACGTTGCCATGGTCATGTTCTCGCAATGAGTACATGATCTATCCACGAACGCTGTCTCCGCGTGGGTAGTGCCCAGACACGAAAGTCAGCGATCGTGACCGTCAGAAGGCGAGAGATAACGACTGCAACCAGGAATAACACACAAATGGAAAGGCATCTTTAAAAAGACACGTCTTTAAAAAGACGTTCCGTGTGTGCTGCTCTTTTAGAGAAATATACTCTTTTTTAGAATATACTCTTTTATTTCTGCTGAAGTGCCCAGGGGCGTTCTCTGCAGTGTGCCAGTGCAGAGGAGGTAGAAGCCGCTGAAATGCATCATCAGATCCAGCAGAGGTGAATGAACAGCTGTGGAAATTCAGCTCAGTGAGCATCGACCGTTCGGCTCCGAAGAGAAAATCTGAATGAGTGGTTGCATACCAGCTCCTTTTATACCCGTATGTTCGGGGGAGTGGTATGCAAATACCACTCGCCAATTTTCATTGGCCTTTTATCAAAGACCAGAGGTGTTTCGGGCTCCCAAGAGTGACCCCTAGTGTCACTACATCGACACAACGTCGAGTGAGTGACAGATAGGGAACCTGAATTCCATACCATACAGGCCTTTTAAAAAATCCCAAGGGTTACATCATTGATGCTTTGTTTTCAACAGAGCATTACAATTTTCACAAACTTGTCATATCTGGGTTTCAAATTAAATTATAATTGACAAAATATATAGTAAAAAGAAAACATTAAAAAGCATAGCAAAAGGGGCCTGGGTAGCTCAGCGGGTATTGACTCTGACTACCACCCCTGGAGTCCCGAGTTCGAATCCAGGGTGTGCTGAGTGACTCCAGCCAGGTCTCCTAAGCAACCAAATTGGCCTGGTTGCTAGGGAGGGTAGAGTCACATGGGGTAACCTCCTCGTGGTCATGATTAGTCGTTCTCACTCTCAATGGGGCATGTGGTAAGTTGTGCGTGGATCACAGAGAGTAGCATGAATCTCCACATGCTGTGAGTCTCCACGGTGTCATGCACAACAAGCCACGTGATAAGATGCACAGATTGATGATCTCAGAAGCAGAGGCAACTGAGACTTGTCCTCCACCACCTGGATTGAGGTGAGTAACCGTGCCACCACGAGGACTTACTAAGTAGTGGGAATTGGGCATTCCAAATTGGGAGAAAAGGGGATAAAAAAATAATAATTTTAAAGCAAAAAAAAAACAAAAAAAAACAAAAAAAAAACATTTACAAATAATTTTAATGAAATAAAACATTGAATAATTGACACAACTGTACAATATAAAAGATGAGAATCTCAAATTATAAAATTTGCCACGCTGATGATACATGAGAGATACAGGGCCGTAGCAAGGAATTCTGGGCCGCCTTACAGTATACTGCCCCTTTCATATAAAAAAAAAAAGTTTAAA
Source organism: Myxocyprinus asiaticus (assembly GCF_019703515.2). NCBI lineage: Eukaryota > Metazoa > Chordata > Actinopteri > Cypriniformes > Catostomidae > Myxocyprinus > Myxocyprinus asiaticus. The sequence continues at coordinate 44,163,048 of NC_059356.1, read as the reverse complement.
ATTATTTTTGGGCCTCCTGGACCTGTGGGCCCCTAGAATTGTTACCACCTTTCACCCCATCAGCTACAGCCCTGTGCGAGAACCAATAAAGATGTAAACGAAGACGTGTGTCTAACATTTACATACCAGATTTGCTAACTTTGCAAGCTTTTTAGTGAATAACGCTGACATTTCGGTATGTTCCTCACACTAATGTATCTTGTGGCTTTAGGTGTATACAACTTCTATGGTACTTTTATTTGCTTTCTGGAGTTTGACAGCAACACACGACATAAGGGGTGAGTAAATGTTGACAGAGTTTTCATTTGTTGGGTGAACAATGCCTTTAATATTGCTTCTGCAAAGCAGTATCGCTTTTTATAATTTTTGTATATATTACTCTATTTAGATTTGACTTTACCTTACATATATCTATAAAAAATACTTTTGAAAGTATACAAAAATTAACCAAAAAATGTATGGCCTCCTGAGGGCACAAATTTCAGAAAAATATTCAGAGAGTCAAAGATTATAATGCAATTACTCTGAAGCACATAAAGGCTTGACAATTAGTTACATAAAATTCAAGCTTTTAAAATTAGAGACCACTTCAGTTTGCTGACTTAGCAAATTAACAATACTTTGAATCCACTGTATGTTCTGTATGTAGAAAAAACAATAAGCTTGGTTTAATTTACATTAAAAACAAGCTTTGTAAAGCTGAATTTATATTTCATCAGAAGCATTTTTTTTTTTTTTTAAAGATTTAAAGGCCTAGTTTATGGAAGGTGCACAGCAATATGTAATATCATTAGCATAAAAACTGCAAGCTTTTATTTATTTGCTTGTTTGCATGTTGCAAGTTTCAGCTCTGGTCTTTTATTTAATCTGAGCATAGGTCACATCACTTGATCCACAAACAGCACCTGAAAACATAAAAATAAATTCAAAAGGCTAAAATGCATATTTAATTGAATTCTTAGATTCTCAATGATGCTTGTAGATGCTGTTTATTTTTTAATTTATTTTTTTAGGAGGGTTACTTTTGAAATGTATTCCACTACAGATTACAGAATACATGCTGTAAAATGTCATTTGTAATGTATTCCATTAGATTACTCAAGGTCAGTAACGTATTCTAAATACTTTGGATTACTTCTTCAGCACTGGTAGATTTTTCACTTGTTTTGACTATAAAAACTCTGCCAGTACAGTAAGACAAAATACACATGTTAAAAATACATTCTCTGAAAAACCGAAATATCTTATGCAGTGTTGTTTCTAAAACAAGATAAATCAAACTGATCTTGTTTTAAGGATTTTTAGATATTTTTACAGGAAAACAATACAAAAATTATCATCAAGAATATGATTTTTGCCCTAATATCAAAGGTCTTACTAGAAAAAAGAAATTATGATCCAACGTGAATTTTCTTGATAAAAAAATATGATCGTGTCTGGTAACGTGCATGTAAAATGGCTAGAAATAGCATTTAAGCTTAGCATAAAGCTGACAATTTACACAAGGTTTATTTCTATTTCTTCTGCTCCAAACTTACTTCAAACTTACTTCTCTGTCTGCTCGTATGAATGTAACACATCATAAGAAAGTGTTTCACCGCTGTTCAAACACACTTTGGATCGCATCATTTATATGTATAAATGTTTTCCATCTGAAAGGACTAAATATTAAATGAAACAAATGACAATAAAATGCAAAGTAATCTCTTCAGTAATCAAAATACTTTTTGAATGTAACTGTATTCTAATTACCAATGATATAAATTGTAACTGTAGTGGAATACAGTTACTTATATTTTGTATTTTAAATACATAATCCCCTTACTTGTATTTCGTTACTCCCCAACCCTGTCAGCAACTACAGTAGTACACTTTGTTCTATGACAACTATGATGATCAGTAATGAGAAATAAAATACTATTAGCATTAATCTGACCATAAGATGAAGCAGACAGGCTTAGCAGAGATGTTTTGTAATTACATACCTTTGTTTCCTTTGTTTTTCCTTACATCCTTCTTAGATTTCAGTTCAATCTCAGCATAGGTTAGGTCTGTAGGCCCTGTTACTGTGCCTACAATGAAAAATAAAAACATGAGTAAGACTTTTCCCTTTTCTGTTTGGATTTACTCTTTTAGTCTTATTGTACCTTTGCTCTTTAGCTTCTTTTTCTCCTTGTTGGCGTGTGAATACATGACATCACTTGGATCTGCCCCAGTGACATCTAAAAAAAGATTGATTTGATCTCTATTACATTTCAGTTTCTTTATAAAAGAGCTTTTTGACTGTGCATTACAATATCATGACATGATGAAATACTTTAGATGAGATCATTACCTGTGCTTGTGTATGAATTAATTGTTGCATGAACAGAATCATAAATGTGAGCAGTGCCTGAAATAAATAAATAAACAAGAGACCATTCATCAGATCTTTATATATTATGAATTAAAGCCCACAGGGAAATATTGTTTTTCATTTTGACACTAACTTAAAAAAAATGAATGAATGAATAAATGAAAAAAAAAAAAAAAAAAAAAAAAATTATATATATATTATATTATATTATTTATTTATTTATTACATTATTCAGATTAGTTTCTCACTGCACTAGACACTGTTTACATGCATTGTAAAAAGATTTGAGACTGACCAGAGTGCAGTGCCGTACACCCATATTCACTCTGGTCCTGTTCTGATGTCTGACTGATATTCTGCTGTTGATTGACAACAGAGGGAGACAAAGATCCTCCACCTAGTCAAACACAGTGTTTACATGAAAGTTTTGAGGAATAAAGGGGTCTGAAATCAAACAAATGAATATACTGTCTGCATACATGTTTGTAAATGATATGCTAATGTTCTTATTCATAAGACTTCAATAAAAACTCCTCCATATTAAGGTCGGTGCAAATGTATTCATAAATTGCCATTGAATTCTAATAGGGCAGAAGATGAACCTTTGTTGTTTTTGAAGCACCACAGCAGGATCAGTATGAAAATGATCAAAAGCGTGACACTCAGTCCTACAGTCACTCCAGTTATCAGGCCATGAGACAGAGGTTTTGAGGCTGAGGAAGATACATACATTTATATATTTAAAAATGTGCTGCAAATTATACTAAACATTTTTAATAGTGTTTATAGTTCTTCTGTACAGTCTCACCTCTGACTGAGATCCAGCTCTTGGGTGACTCTCCTCTCTCTGTGTGTTTACAGTAGTAGAAACCTTCGTGTGACTTTGAGACAGTATGGATGATCATCTCTCCTGTAGTCTGCTTCTGGAGGAGTGATCCATCTTTATAGAAATCAGCTGTGAGGTCTGAGGGATTTGAATATCGATGTAAACAGCGTAGAGTCAGAGAATCTCCTTCAGTCACAGGATGAACAGGACTCTCCAGAATCACACCACCATCTACAGAACAGAGGAAATGTGTGCTTATTGTAATGCAAATAGTGAGATTATATCAAAAACTGTAGAAAATGTCAGTGGTGTTAACTCATGCAATGTTGGGTTGTTATGCATGGTTGTCAGAGCATTGCTATGTGGTTCCTACAGTTTTCTTAATAGTTTTCAACTTGTTGATGTGTGGCCGGTATAGGATATTTACTGACTAAGTAAAAGAGCCCACAAGTTTCTATGATATTCTGGTCCATAAGTTTAAGTCTCGTACAGGTCTCGTACCATTAATAATTTGCTGATATAGTTCAAACAAAACAAGAATTGTATCACATGCTTAATACATTCTTTGCTATCCCAATCATTCACTGACTGTAAACTACCAGTGAAATTAATAAATACAGAGTTGTAGACTCACTGTGTACAGTGATATTAACAGGATTACTCTTCTCTCCAGATTGAGACTGACACCAGTACACTCCAGTGTCAAAAGTGTAGACGGGACTGATTCTACATGTAGATCCTGTTTGTGATGCCCGGTGTGAAAATGAACAAACACTTAATCTGTCTGTGTATATTCTCACTGTCCATTCAGTAGAGTTACTCTGATCCTCACAGCTCAGAGACAGAGAGTCATATGAGGAGTGTTGAGTTCTGTTGGGACTGATGATCAGAGACACTGAAGGAGAGACACCTGAAAAACACATTACAGCTTGAACTTAGAAATGCTTAAAATTACATCTGAACATGACACTTCTTTTTTTAATATATTAGAAATGCTTTTTCTTTAAATAAATAAATACTATAATTTAACTCACCAGTGACCCATATTAGCTGTGTGCTGCTGTGATCTGTGTAATAGGCTGGTTCTCCTCTCTCTGCGCTGCACTTATAAACTCCTGTGTGATTTACAGCAGCAGAACTGAGAGTGTAGTTTCCTCCAGCTCCTCTGCTGCTGTCTGACAGGAGTTTATAATTTAACGTATTATCTTCTTTGTACCAGCTAAATGTCCAGTCTGTAGAGGAGTCTTTAACCTCACAGATCAGAGTCACTGAGTCTCCTTCAGTCACCCACTTCTGTGGAGATACACTTAAAACTGCTTTCCAATCTGAAATTGATACCTCTTTCATTAGTAACATTAATGTTAATGTAAATGTTAAATTAATGTTTGTCTTTTGCTGTTTATACTGAGAATAATGAACAAACAAACATAGAAACTCACTTAAAACAGTCAGTGTAACAGCATCACTGATCTTTGAGTTTTGTCCATCTCTTGTTTTTCCACTACAGGTGTATTTACCACTGTGTGTGTGTTCAACACTGTTGATTTTGCACTCCTGTGTCTTGCATTGATTGACAGTGTTTCTATAACCGTTGTTGGTATTCTTTACAGTCCAGCTGTATGTCCACTCAGTGTCTCCTCCACCCTGTATGTCACATCTGAGAGTGACTGTTTCTCCTCTGAACAGCTGATTTTTAGGCTTCACTGTCAAAACAGCTTCAAAATGCTCTGTGCAAACACAATTACACAATATTTAATCAAACAACATAACGAAAACATGAAAAGTAATAAAATACATTCTATAAATAAAAATACAACTAATTACAAGAGTGACATCATTTTGCAATTCAGTAGAATATTCAACAAAATGAATGTTTGATTAATTTGTTATAAACAGGTCAGTGCAGCTCCTTTAATATTTGATGGGAGTTCAGGTTTTGGCCTTGATCCTGCAGGAGAGCAAGAAACATGAAGGAGTTGAGGAGGTCACCTGCTCATCTCTGAGTCTTTATCACAGCAATTACTCACCTTTAACAGAGAGAGTCACATGATTACTGTCCTGTGAGGATGAAGGTCTTTTATCTCTCACTCCTCTACACCAGTACTGATCCTGATCAGATTCAGCAGCTCCTTTGATAGTAAAAGTGTCTCTGTTTACAGTGTGATGCTCAGATGCAGACACTGAAGTGTTGTTTTTATACCACTGATATCTCCAGTCACTGTACTGAGTCTCTATCTCGCACTTCAGAGTCACTCTCTCTCCAGTGAACACTGAACTGTCTGGCTCAACATTCACTGTAACTCTGGGTAAATCTGTAGAGAGAATACAATATATACTTAAGACATTTGTTCACACAGAATAAATAAATCTGACCTCTTATAAAGGTCTTAGTAAAATAAATCTGTCATCATGTTTTGAATATTTTTGTACATTGCTGATTTGAAAGATGATGAACACAGATGAACTCTCTCACCTGTGACTGTCAGAGTAACTTCATTACTGGTGTATTTGTATTGTGACCCTTTTGTATCTCCTCCATAACAGGTGTATTTACCTGCATTAAACTGAGTAACAAAACTGATATTGTAGTCCTGTAGTTTATTTTGGTGGACGAATGAACCATCTTTATCCCAGGTGTACTGCCAGATAGTGACTCCTCTCTCCTGTATGTCACATCTGAGAGTGACTGTCTCTCCTCTGAATACACGTTCATCAGGCTGTACGGTCAGTTTTGCTTTTGGTCTAACTGTACAATGACAACAATTCACACTGAAAATAGTTAAAAATAATGTTCAGTATTTAATGCATAAACACAGATACACAATTTTAAATCAGTTTAGAAGACGTTTTGTCCTCTTTATCTATCACTGCCACTTGTTTAGTGTCTAATGCAATGTATTAAATTGTGTTCCTAGAACTGAGTATTACGGAAATTTGTGTGGTGTCAGCAGAGTTACTAATTTTCAATACTAAGGAAATGTTACTTTTATGTGTGACTACATGCTTTATAACTAGTTAGCCAAAATGACTGATATTTCTGAAGAAATTGTCATTTTTATATGCAGTTGTTTTAGGTGTTGCCACCTGTCACAGTAACATCTCAGAACTGTCTGCAGGGATACAACACAACACAAGTAATTATAACTTTGAAAAGGTGCAAGTCAAGATGATAATGCTAATTTTCAGCTGGTTTGTAACAGTAAGCATTCTATCAGACATATCTGAATATATATGAATCAAATTCAATCACCTTCATTGTGTCCAGAGTGAATGTTTGAAATCAGTACTGAAAAAGAACAAGGAGAAAACTATTAAATTATATTTTACATATAAAATTAGCCACAAGTATACTATAAGTTCAAGCTCTTCCAATTTTTTTTCTAGATCTAGTGGCATCTACAGTGCATCCGGAAAGTATTCACAGCGCTTCACTTTTTCCACATTTTGTTATGTTACAGCCTTATTCCAAAATGGATTAAATTCATTATTTTCCTCAAAATTCTACAAATAATACCCCATAATGACAACGTGAAAGAAGTTTGTTTGAAATCTTTGCAAACTTATTAAATAAAAAACGGAAAAAAAAAAAAATGTACATAATGTACACATGTACATAAGTATTCACAGCCTTTGCTCAATACTTTGTTGAAGCACCTTTGGCACCAATTACAGCCTCAAGTCTTTTTGAGTATGATGCTACAAGCTTGGCACACCTATTTTTGGGCAGTTTCTCCCATTCTTCTTTGCAGGACCTCTCAAGCTCCATCAGGTTGGATGGGGAGCGTCGGTGCACAGCCATTTTCAGATGTCTCCAGAGATGTTCAATCAGGTTCAAGTCTGGGTTCTGGCTGGGCCACTCAAGGAAATTCACAGAGTTGTCCCGTAGCCACTCCTTTGTTATCTTGGCTGTGTGCTTAGGGTCGTTGTCCTGTTGGAAGATGAACCTTCGACCCAGTCTGAGGTCCAGAGCGCTCTGGAGCAGGTTTTCATCAAGGATGTCTCTGTACATTGCTGCATTCATCTTTCCCTCGATCCTGACTAGTCTCCCAGTTCCTGCCGCTGAAAAACATCCCCACAGCATGATGCTGCAACCACCATGCTTCACTGTAGGGATGGTATTGGCCAGGTGATGAGCAGTGCCTGGTTTCCTCCAGACATGACGCTTGCCATTCAGGCCAAAGAGTTCAATCTTTGTTTCTCATGGTCTGAGAGTCCTTCAGGTGCCTTTTGGCAAACTCCAGGTGGGCTGTCATGTGCCTTTTACTGAGGAGTGGCTTCCGTCTGGCCACTCTACCATACAGGCCTGATTGGTGGAGTGCTGCAGAGATGGTTGTTCTTCTGGAAGGTTCTCCTCTCTCCACAGAGAAATGCTGGAGCTCTGTCAGAGTGACCATCGGGTTCTTGGTCACCTCCCTGACTAAAGCCCTTCTCCCCCGATCGCTCAGTTTGGCCGGGCGGCCAGCTCTAGGAAGAGTCCTGGTGGTTCCAAACTTCTTCCATTTACGGATGATGGAGGCCACTGTGCTCATTGGGACCTTCAATGCTGCAGAAATTTTTCTGTACCCTTCCCCAGATCTGTGCCTCGATACAATCCTGTCTCGGAGGTCTACAGACAATTCCTTGGACTTCATGGCTTGGTTTGTGCTCTGACATGCACTGTTAACTGTGGGACCTTATATAGACAGATGTGTGCCTTTCCAAATCATGTCCAATCAACTGAATTTACCACAGGTGGACTCCAATCAAGTTGTAGAAACATCTCAAGGATGATCAGTGGAAACAGGATGCACCTGAGCTCAATTTTGAGTTTCATGGCAAAGGCTGTGAATACTTACGTACATGTGATTTTTTTCGTTTTTTATTATTAATAAATTTGCAAAGATTTCAAACAAAATTCTTTATTGGGTATTGTTTGTAGAATTTTGAGGAAAATAATGAATTTAATCCATTTTGGAATAAGGCTGTAACATAACAAAATGTGGAAAAAGTGAAGCGCTGTGAATACTTTCCGGATGCACTGTACATTCAAGTGATGTTGCAAAAGTTCACATGTAAAATTTAACCTCAAAGGTTCACTAAAATGTTTAGCTTGATCTATCCAGAACGGGTTTAGATTATGTTTAAGAGCTGAGAGTTGCCTCTGAGGTATTAGTGTCACTGTGATTAGTAGCAGGGGCGAGGCCACATAAGGGCCAGAGTGGCACTGGTCCACTCAGATTGACAGCTGGTCCACCCAATCAAAACTGACGAAATATACTAATAGTTTGAGTCTGAATTTTGTCGCAATCATAATAGCTCACATGCAAGATAATCATTATATTTCTGTTCGAAATATAGTTAGAAAAATGTGTTTTTATTTCAAATAAGAAAACTTCGATATGATATTTTATTTTGAAGAGCAGGCAAAAGAAAAGCCGTCGATGCATGTGTCTGATTCACACTGTGTTCTGAGGTTTATCAGCGCTTTGTCCTCACACACGCAGCGTGAGCGTGTTTCATGGAACAAACTGATATAATGCAGGGTTTCTGCAGGTTTTATGAAGCTAAATTTAAGACTTTTTAAAGATCTTTTTAAGACCAACTAAACAAAATGTAGGGAATAAATTGAAGGGAACGCAATACGTCAAAATGTTCTCTAAATGTAAATGTCTAGGGAGCACATGAAGAATCATATTTAAAGCATCTTATTTTTGTCCATTTTGGCTGGAACAAACATTTCTCCATTTCTCCAACTTATCTCGTGGCATCACAATCGAACTACACCTCTAAACTGCGAGATTCAGAAAATGTTTGCCAAGTTCTTCTACGGTTACTGACAGATGAAGCAGCACATACCGCCACCCACTGTATACTGTTCAATGAATACTATGTGACATAACAGATACTCACATATATTCAACAAGACAAAATAGAAACTGAATTTACACAAATGATCCTGTTCAAGAGTTTACATTCCATTTGGTCTTAAGTGTGTATGGTGTGTTGCTTTCTCAATAATCAATGACTATTTGTGTAAAAATTGTTCTTGAGTCCCTGCTTTGTCCTGAGGCCAACTTTTCCTAAGAAAAATCCCCTAACTACTGTACATTATTTGGTTTCCCAGCATCTTCTGCACATTTAAGTTCTTCCCAACAGTGGCTATATGATATAGCAGGGACAACTGATGGACTCTATATACACAACTATTACAAAAGGTTCAAACATTCATTGATGCTCAAGAAGGCAACACAAAAAACAAAGGGATGCAAACTTTTGAAAGGATGATTTGTGTATATTAGAGTACATTTTGTGTTGTGTAGATTTTAAAGGGCAGTACTACATAAAAATATATATCATCTTTTATCTCTTATATTTGTATAAATTCTGAAAGCGGTGTGAAAACGTATAAAACAAAAAGGGGTATCCAAAGTTCTGCACAACTGTATATATAAACACATTTTAGCTTTTTTTAATGTACATAATGTACAAATGCATGTGCAATTATGAAATGGCTTGTCATGTCAGTTACATATTTTAACACAAAATTCACAACATTGTAACCTAAAATTCAATATACAATTCCCACATCTTAACATTTAAGTGCTGGTACTATGTACAATGTGCAGAGTAGCTGACTGAATTCATCTGATTTACCTCTGTGCTCGTGGGGAAATTAACATTAACAGTGACAGCAAAATAGCTTGCTAACATTTTCACGTGTTGCATGAATAAATGGATCGGCTTCTTTCAGCTCGTTGTTGAAAACACTTGTGCCGAATGACAGGATGACAAAGAGTGTGTTACCTCCCCCCATCCCCCCAGAATCTATGCCCCTGGGTATAGTCCACATCCATAACAGTTGGCGCCTGATCTACAGCTGCCATTCAAATTTTGATTTGATGGGAGTCACGCCAATGACATTGATGGATAAAATCAGGACAGGGAAGTAGCAAACACAGACGGAGGGAAAGCAGCACAGTTGAAGTACAGTAACACCACTTAAAATGTTCTCAAGTAAAATTATACCATTTTAAAACTTCTTAAAGTACAATTTCTGGGAAAAATCACTTAATTACAACAACATGAGTATTTGTAATTCATTACTTTACACCCCTGCTTGCTAGTGACGGTGTTTTCAACTGTTTTCATGTTGTGATGCTCAATTAATTCTACTGGTGAAGACCATAATTATTAGATGAGACATGTACAGTAGTAAGATGTTTTGTCATTTGAAATTAATTTTAATATGATTTTCCTCTTTCCTGCATTTTTCCTGCCATAAATTCACTTTCTATTGAATGTCCATGTCTTCCCTTAAGGGGGAAAAAGTGATTTGGAAAAAAGTGTGGACATTAATCAGATATCAATTACATTTATTTGTACAGTGCTTTTCATAATGCATATTGTTTTAGAGTTGCTTTACAGAGAACATTGAACATGTTTGTACAATGTTTATAATGTACAGTATGTCCAAATGAATGTATTTATTTGCATAACATGTGGTCCTTTTTGTACGGTACAATTTATTGGGTGGCCGTTAATGTATCATGATTTCCCACACAAGAACGATATATTCAATCTATCAACAGGATCAGCCAGTCTATCAACACCAAAACATTTAATGTAGGTTTAGCCTAGCATTAAGATATGGAGATTATATATTCAAACTAATAATTAATAATCTATGTTGACATTGTCATCTCCTGCAAAATAATTTTTTTTTATCTTCAGTTTCTGACTAGACTCAGTATCTGCTTTAAAATAAACATAATTAACTACAGTTCTCAAAACATGTCCAACTTTACAGCTGTGAAGGCACTAATAGGCTACAGAGCTTTTCAGGTTAGTCTACTTAGCTTCTCCATCGATGGATAAACCCTCAACAAAATAACTAAAATGCTTCTATTTGCAATATTTCGCCATCATCCTCCCACCTATTATCAATAATAGATAGATGGGGAAGAACAATAACGCCTCACTGTGATTCTGTGATCATTTGCTCTCAAGTTTCTGTCATTTTTAATTCTGCGTTTCTTCATAACATAATGATTGTTTCTGCCCACATCACCCGCAAAGCATCATGGGACTCAGGAATGTTGTGGATAGGATAGCTGTTAAATAGAACATCTGATTCACCAGACTAGTGTTTTTCACCAGACCTTTTATTTTAGATTGGCTACTATTCAAAATAAATATTTTGCAACATTGCAACATCACTATTAATTCACGGTTTCTGGTTAGGGTAGATCTGTATTGTTTTGGTCGGAACTACATTATCTATGCGCTTCCTGATTAAACATTATGGTATCAGCATAGACCTTGATGTCGTCATCAGAGGCGGACCGGAACATCTCCCAGTCCACTTGATCAAAACAGTCCTGTAGCATAGAATCTGATTGGTCTGACCAGCACTGGATCGTATTGAGGTCGGGTGCTGCCTGTTTCAGTTTCTGCCTATAAGCGGGCAGAAGGAGAATGAAAGAGTGGTCCAAATTGCCAAATGGTGGGCGGGGGAGGGATTTATAGCCATCCCGGAAGGAAGAGTAGGAATGGTCCAAAACCCGGTCACCTCGTGTGTTGCATCTGATGTGTTGGTAGTATTTCGGTGCTATTGACTTGAAGTTGGCTTTGTTAAAGTCTCCAGTCACAGTGAACACGACCTCAGGGTGCACGGTTTCCTGCTCATTTATACTCCCATACAGTTCCTTGAGTGCCCGGTCTGTGTCGGCTTGTGGGGGGATGTACATAGCTGTGATAATGACCGCTGTGAATTCCCTTGGTAGCAAGAATAGTCGACACTGAAGCATGAGAAATTCCAGATCAGGAGAACAGAAAGACTTGATAGAATGCACGTTCCTCTGATCACACCAGGATTTGTTAATCATAAAACATACACCTCCACCTCTGCTTTTACCTGAGAGGTCTTTCACTCTGTCCGCTTGGTGCACTGAGAACCTCTGCAGACATCCAAGTTTCTGTAAGGCAGATAATGCAGCAGTCCCTCGTCTCTCGTTGGAAAGAGATCCGCGCTCTCAGCTCGAAGAGCTTGTTGTCCAGAGACTGAAAATTTGCTAGTAGAATGCTGGGTAGCAGGGGTCGATTTGCACGACGTCTTAGTCTGACGAGAACGCCGACTCTCCTTCCTGTTTTCCGGCTCCGTTTGATGGTGTGGTTGTTTCAAGGAGCACAATACGATGATACTTGAACAAAATTGAGCTGCATGGTTGAGTTGCCAGAAAGAAGCCTTTACTGCACCAATGCCACAAAAAACCCGGTTACAATATGCCCGACAACACCTTGACACACCTCACAGCTTCTGGTACATTGTAATTTGGAGTGACGAGATCAAAATAGAGCTTTATGGTCACAACCATAAGCGCTATGTTTGGAGAGGGGTCAACAAGGCCTATAGTGAAAAAATACCATCCCCACTGTGAAGCATGGTGGTGACTCACTGATGTTTTGGGGCTGTGTGAGCTCTAAAGGCAAGGGGAATCTTGTGAAAATTGATGGCAAGATGAATGCAGCATGTTATCAGAAAATACTGGCAGACAATTTGCATTCTTCTGCACGAAAGCTGAGCATGGGACGCCCTTGGACGTTCCAGCATGACAATGACTCTAAGCACAAGGCCAAGTTGACCCTCCAGTGGTTACAGCAGAAAAAGTTGAAGGTTCTGGAGTGGCAATCACAGTCTCATGACCTTAATATCATCGAGCCACTCTGGGGAGATCTCAAACGTGCGGTTCATGCAAGATGACCAAAGACTTTGCATGACCTGGAGGCATTTTGCTAAGACAAATGGGCAGCTATACCACCTGCAAGAATTTGGGGCCTCATAGACAACTATTACAAAAGACCAGCAACATTTTTGTCAAGGTCTCGCCTTTGGTATCAGCAGTGGAAATGAATCACAAAAAGTCCTCTCATACTGAACAGTTTCCAGAGTCACAATCCACATTGTGGACTAATAACGGACTTGTTCTGAATTGCTGATGTTAGCCATTTCTTCTGAAAGCAGAGAAAACCACCGGGCTTGTTTGCATTTCTCAAGAATTGTGTTCTGAATCTGTTTCCCACACAACTCAATTAGTTCGTTTTGTATTTGATGCCCACAGTAATTTGCATTTGAAGGTGCAAGCTGCAAATACTGTTTTAATGTTGTATCACCAACTGCACGAAAGTTAAGGAACAAATGGAAATTCCTGCGTTTGTCTGTATGACCTCTAAGAGGTACATTATGCTGTCCACAAATGGCAATTAAATCAATTATTGCTTTGACACATACCTGTTGCGTTCTGTCGTGTCTTGGTGGAAGCAATCTAATGCTGAATAAATTGACTGTCTCTTTCCTGTACACAGACGTAGAAACTATGTTGCACGTAACTGAGCACTCTAATGTGCTTGTGTGGATAGATGCTTTGTGACTGTTTTTTTACATTACTCCAGTCATTGAGCGGTTTTGTCCTATGTCAGTGTCAATTTAAGCTAATCTGCTTTAAATTTGCCAAAATCTGATATGTCAGTTACTGTTAGAGGGCAGCTAACAGGTACCTCTGGGCTGGCAGGACTAGCAGAAGGTTGCTGTAGGAGGGAAGAGGTTCCATGGGAGGAGGTTGAGCAGCTAGCATTAGATGCATCCGATGAAAGAGGCAGGATTACCCTGGACTCAGGTGCCGAGGAGACTGCAGTCTCCAGGGGAAAAGCGATCTCATTTGCTTCATTTGTCATTTGTCAATACTTTTAGGCATTTTTGCAAATGTTTCGATCAAGTTTATCTGTTTAGCAAGCGTTTACTCATTTTGAGCCTGGGTTCAAATGTTAACTATCTCTATGCTATTTTTTTGTATGTGGAAAAAGCACCAATTAAAAAAAAAAACTGAACTAATCAGATTCTTTTCACCCATCCCCAATCCTTGGATGCACATACACACACTTTACAACACACAAACGCACACCTTTATTTTTTTCTCATCCTCTCTTGCTTTCTCAATATCTCATGAGCATACACAGATTAATAATCAATGTAAAAATTATGTAAAAAATAAAAACAGCATTAATTAGCACCCTCTCATGGTATGCTCAGTGCGTACAGCTGCTGAACAGCATCATCTGCATACATTTGTAACATAGGGACAGGCTGATGACAGGAACAGACGAAGATGATGGTGATGTGGGAAGCCAAATGTAGTGTTTATTTACAATGTGAATTTCCAACATAAACAAGAACAAAAGACTTAACTTGGAAAGACTAGACTAGACTAGACAACCAACTTACAAGATCAAAGTTACATGATTAATACACAAAGGACAATGGCAAACATCAGGGCTTATATACATGGACATGGGAAACAAGATTACAAGACAATCAATGAGAATACAAAATTGATAACAAGACAATAAACACATGAACCAATGACAGAAAAGAACTGATAACAAGATTAATAAACTAACCAATAATGACAGAACACATGAAACCTGAGGGTCACATGACAAGACAAGGAAATCACATGACTAGACACATGACTAGAAACAGGAGCAGGAAATCTGGCCATCTGTCAGCCTATGAATCGACTGTGATTCTAATGCAATATCTAGTGAAAATATATTCATAATGAGAGATTTACCGTATTTTCCGTAAATAAAGTCGGACTGGGTCAAATTTAAGTTGTTGAGAGACAAAAACACATATAAGTCGCATCTCTGTATAAGTCGCACTGACTGTTGCATGTGGCAGGTACTAGGACCCGGGAGCAGATGCTCTCCCCGCAAAAAGGGGATGTCCCTCGGATGTTCACCAACATCCACTTAGGTCGGCATTTGGTCATTTTTGTAACGTTTGCTGCAGGACATTTCCTGGACATTTTGGACATTCGCAGCAGGTCCCATTTTCATCTGGGTGAAATGTTCTGAAAACAGCGTTCAGGGGATGTCAGCGAATGTCCCCGTTACATCCCTAAAATAACATTCGTCTTTGGTCCCACAACGTTCTGAAAATGATGATAAGGGGATGTCAGTGAACAGAAACAAAACTTTGTTTTAGGTTCGAATTAAGCCTATGGGAGGAATCAGCGGTAAATGAGAAGTTAAAATCAGCTGGCAACCGGACACATAGGGCATTTGCGGGAAGGGGACACCACTCATAGGGTTGTTCCCAACTTAAGAAAATTATTTTTTCATGAATTCAGGGCCCTTCCGCAAGACTGTTA
The DNA here is from genome assembly GCF_019703515.2 of Myxocyprinus asiaticus. Taxonomy (NCBI): domain Eukaryota; kingdom Metazoa; phylum Chordata; class Actinopteri; order Cypriniformes; family Catostomidae; genus Myxocyprinus; species Myxocyprinus asiaticus. Next base: position 44,147,678 of record NC_059356.1, on the reverse strand, counting down.
GCGAAGGGGACAATCACATACTACATTCAAAGTGCCCACATCATGAGCTCTGTCCTTTTGGAGTGAGAATAGGGCATAGGGATGATCACTTTCGATTGGAATTCGCCCACAATCACAAACACAGACACGCCTGCCACCTGCGAGAGCACCTACTTCATATGTGCAACTTTTGAATCTCTGAGGCCAACTGTCAGTTGACATGTCTCTGGGAAAAGGTAAGCATAAATATATTTTTATTACACAGGGGTTTGTACATACACCGATCATCCACATCATTAAAGCCACCTTCCTAATATTGTGTAGGTCTCCCTCATGCAGCCAAAACAGCGCCAACCCGCTGATATTCTTCTCACCACAATTGTACAGAGCGGTTATTCTCTGTTGCCCTCTCTCATCAACAAGGCATTTCCATCGACAGAACTCTGCTCACTGGATGTTTTTTTGTTTTTGGCACCATTCTGAGTACATTTTAGAGACTGTTGTGTGTGAAAATCCCAGGAGATCAGCAGTTACAGAAATACTCAAACCAGCACATCTGGCACCAACAATCATCCTAATGATTATCTAATCGCCAATCATGTGGCAGCAGTGCAGTGCATAAAATCATGCAGATACGGGTCAGGAGCTTCAGTTAATGTTCACATCAACCATCAGAATGGGGAAAAATGGGATCTCAGTGATTTGGACTGTGGCATAATTGTTGGTGCCAGATGAGCTGGCACACAACAGTCTCTAGAATTTACTCACAATGGTGCCAAAAACAAAAAACATACAGTGAGCGGCAGTTCTGTGGATGGAAATGCCTTACTTGCAGGGACTCAATAATTTTCACAGCAATTTGGCCAACTTGCTCAATGCTCTTCTCCTCAGCCTCTCAAATGCTTGTGTCCCCCAGGATACAGAAACCATTGTAGGGATATTAAAGGCATCAGAAGAGTTGTTACAGTTATTGGAAAACTCTTATGACAAGATAAGATTTGACACTTTGGAATGATCATGGCTATGTTTGAATTGTATTGTTTTTATTGCAGGTTTGCTATGAGCTCCAGTTGAAGACACAAAGAACTTCAGAAATATTTGGTAATTGCAAAGGGAAATATCCATTATTTTTCTCTGTCCTCTATTTTCAAGGGTAACATTTCTTTATATAGTGCCTACTGTGTGAGGGATCATTTAAAAATCCTGTCATCTACTCACACTTATGTTCTTCCTATGAAGCCCTTTCTAAAATATTTTTGCATGCCCTTGCAATATGTTTTCCATTTCCTTGTAATACACTGATCATGGTTTTAATTTAATTGGAGTAACCATGGTTATTCTTGTTGTTATGGTGTATCTAAAAATACCATATTTAAACTATGGTTTCTGCAGTAAAACCTAAATTGAACATGTTTATTTTCACAATGGCTAACCATGGTTTCATACAGTAACCAAAGTTAAACTATCACTATGGTATGTTTAGTAAAACCAGAGGAACCAAACAAAATTGGTTCCCTTACGACTCCGTACACTCGACATTGTGTAGTAATTCATTTGGGGAGTGCCGTCTTACATGACCTAGTTGAAACCTCTCTACAATAACAGCAATATTCTAATATTGGCTATGGTGTTTGAGCCCCGCCTGTTTTGGCGCGAAACTGTCCGCTATAAAAACAGGTGCACAAACACCATTTCCTCTGAATTTCTTCCTTCAAAACAGCGATCATCTCTTGTCTAGAAGACCTCTACCTTCGCCGTCGATATACACAAGTCAGCGGGCAGAATCTTCACGGGAAGACTTTCCGCTCCCCTGCAGTGCTCTGGCGAACATCACACCGCCTCGCCGATTGACGCTCTGCTGGTGAACGGGCCGAAGCGCTGCCATAGCAGCACACCACGACGCAGTCGACGGTAAGTCCTTAGGGAAGCATGATCTGATCATCAGGTTCCTAAGAGGTGCCAGGAGGCTGAATCCCTCCAGGCCGTGCCTCGTTCCCTCATCGGACCTCTGTAGTTTTTCAGGGTCTACAGAGAGCCCCCTCTGAATTTCCAAATTGACAGCGCTTCGGCAGAGTTTGTGTTTCCTTACAAAGCAATTATATATTGTGTATTGTATATTGTGTGATGTAAATATAAATATATGTTAATTTATATATTTATATATATATATATATATATATATATATATATATATATATATATATATATATATATATATATACACGCCCCGCGAGCCCCTCAATCTCTCCAAAGCGCATGTTTTCTGATACGCTATGTGCGAGACGAGCTCCGACCTCTCATGCAGCAGTTCTGATGCTGGGGATGATAATGACGATGTGATGTCTCTTGTTGCATCAGGCAAGTGGTCAGTGGATGATGCTGCCACCCCTTCCCCCAGCGAGGGAGGGGAATGTGCACACACCACTGACAGGGAGATGCTCCGCATCCTTACAAGGGCGGTTGAAGAGTTTCACCTTGAGAGGTCTTCCTCAGAGGAACCTGAACAGTCTCATCTCGATGAATGGTTCCTGCGTCCCGCAAATCTGCCCCATTCTTACCCGAAGTTCATAACATTCATAAGTCCTGGTGCGTGCCCTTCTCGACGTGCTCATGCAGTGATGCCATCCTCTTTAATGTTGATCACGGGGGACTTAACTTTTGTCCTAAAAGCTCTTGCAGGGCCCCACTTCGAGCCTTTGGACTCTGTTGATTTGTGCATGCTCTCCGTTAAGACAGCACTACATCTGGCTCTGGCCTCAGTAAAACAGGTAGGTGACTTGCATGCACTATCAGTCGACAATTCATGTCTGGAGTTTGGCCCCGGTCTTTCAAGAGCCACTGTCAAACCCAGAAAAGGTTATGTACCCAAGGTCCTAACCACACTCTTCAAAGCACAGGTGGTTCACCTTCAGGCCTTCTTCCCTCCATATAATTCGGATGAGGAACAATCATTGCATTTGTTTTGCCCTGTGCAAGCACTAAATGCATACGTTGAGCGTACTTCTCAGTTCAGACTGTCTGATCAGCTCTTTATATGCTATGCAGGATGCACAAAAGGAATGTCCGTCTCCAAGCAAAGGCTTTCTCACTGGATTGTTGATGCAATTGCCCTGGCTTATGAGTCACAGGTAAGACTTGCCCAATTGGTGTTAAAGCACACTCAACTAGTGGCATGGCCTCCTCATGGGCATGGACGAATGGTGTCCTTACAAGACATATGTTTTGCAGCAGAATGGTCCTCTCAAAACACATTCACAAGGTTTTACAACCTAGACATAATGTCTCTTTCTTCACAAGTCCTCTCTGTTTGAGTACTTGCTATTCATTGGCCATATATATATAATTATGCCCTTCCATTTAAGTACGGGCTCCCCATCATTTACACAACCGCCTGCATTCAGGCCCTTATCATTTACCATAAAGTCACAAGCACTTTCATTATAAATAAACTCCCTGGATTCATAAGGAGTTAATTCATACTATATGACTATAGTTCATATATTCATTATGAGTGCTCCGCTTCTGACCAACACGAGGATCACTCACTGCGGCATACTCATGTTGGTCGCCGTCCCACAAGACTGTGGCGCCATGCCATGTTTCCTCTCTGGGAAGTTATGTCATGTAGTGCGGCGTGATGGGATTCTGTTCCCCATATACGTTACTACGCAATGTCGAGTGTACTGAGTCGTAAGGGAACGTCTCGGTTACATACGTAACCTCGGTTCCCTGAGACAAAGGGAACAATTTGTTTTACCTTGCTTTTCATTGTCCTTTATTATTATTGTGGTTTCACTACAAATATGTTTACTATAGTAAAGCCATGATACATTTTGTGGATATGGTTTCACTACAAATACCGTAGTTTCATAGTTTAATAGTTGAAGAGGGAGCACAAAACTTATTGCAAGGGACTGCACATTTTTTAAAATAAAAAATTCAGGGTACTCTCAGAGGGGCTCAGTATGTTCTAAGTGGAATATATTGAAATATTTGGTCTCAGTCACCATTCACTTTTATAGAGAGAAAAAACATGAATGTTGACTGAGATTCTCTGTCCCTTCTGCCTTTAGCATTCCACAGAAAGTCATAAAGGTTCAGAACAACAAGAGGGTGTGTATATGTAAATGACAGTTTAAATTTAGGGGGGTGAACTCTTTAAATCTGTAACTTTGAGACTTGGTAATTAGCCTGTAATTTGTTTATTATTATACATTCATCTGTGATTGCACATTTTGATTTGGCTGTTTACAGTAGACTTAAGATTTATGTATTGCAGAAAAAAGTTTCTCTAAAGATTATGTATTTGTAAATGTATATTTTGCATAAATATGAGCTACACTTGCTGTTCGTTTGATAATTATTTCATAAATAGGCTGATTATTTGAAGTATTTGGGATTTTAAAATGGAAAGTGAAAATGTGTTTATTGCGTAGCACAGTTTAACCCAACTGAAATCAACATAGTTTCAACATAAGGTAAGCAAATAATTTGGATTGATTTAATTGTTTTCAATGGTGTTAATGACATTGATTCAACGTGATGTTCAAAGGACATCGAGAGGACGTTCAAATGACTGGTAGCGAACGTCCCTTAAAGGTCCCAGAATGTCCGCTGGTAGTCCTGTGAACGTCCTTCTGACATCTGAAGGACCCTACACAAAGATGTTCTGGCGACCTTTTATTGTTGGCTGGGCTTCTCTTCACCGGTTCAGATGTCAAACGTGTTTTTTTTTTTGTTTTGTTTTGTTTGTTTTTTTGCTAAATAAAAATGTTAAAAAGGAATTTCTGATTAATACAAAGTAGTGTGATCAACAGTACAGAAAATGTTATGTATGGTATTTAATATCGCAAAAGTTGAGTTGCAGTAGCTCAGGTAATTTAGGCCTATTGTCAATAAAGACGTACAAAACCTGTTCTAGTTACTAGAAATAAAGTTGGAAAAACAAGAAAGATCTAATGCAATATTTTGTGGTTATATATGGATTTTGTGAGATTCATAAACCATTTAAATGGGTCGGTCATTTTGACCCGGGAACAAAAGGAATGGTAGCCAATGGGGAACACAGCACAAGGGTTAAGAAACGTCATGGTTACTGGTGTAACCTCCGTTCCCTGATGGAGGGAACGAGACGTTGGTGTCGATGTAGTGACACTAGGGGTCACTCTTGGGAGCCCGAGACACCTCTGGTCTTTGATAAAAGGCCAATGAAAATTGGCGAGTGGTATTTGCATGCCACTCCCCTGAACATACGGGTATAAAAGGAGCTGGTATGCAACCACTCATTCAGGTTTTACGCTGAGGAGCCGGTATAAGGTCCGGCCATTTCAGCGGGTAGTTCAGCGTTGTGGCAGGAGGGACCAACGTCTCATTCCCTCCATCAGGGAACGGAGGTTATACCAGTAACCATGACGTTCCCTATCTGTCACTCACTCGACGTTGGTGTCGATGTAGTGACACTAGGGATCCCTATACAAAACGCTACAAGGCTGAACTGTGTTATGTGACCTGGCAGTGTGTGGTGGGCAGACTTGCTGTGTGCCTCATAGCCAGCACACCAGGTCAACACGTAACCTCCCCCAACACAGTTATGATTGTCGAACGGCCCTTTTTGGGGACAAGTCGACTACCCAGAGATAGAGACAGGCTTAACCCAGTCGTGGCCTCTTTCCCCTTCTCTTTTTCCACTCCCTAAGAGAGAAGGGGGATTATCCGACTGGGCCGCCAGGTCTAGTCGGGGGGTGTCCCTCCCAAGGGGAGGACACCGCGGAGACCACACCTCACCCCAAGAGAGGGGGGGATATTTAAGTGGAAGAATACATCACATGGTCTTTCCAACCATGTGGAGAGCCTTCAAGGTAGATCCTGCCCAATGGGGGAGGAGTTACTACAACATGGAGACTGGGGCAGAGGAGCTCTGCCCAAGGAAGACGCAGTTTGCCAGCAGGGAAATGAATTAGCGGAAGATGTAGATCGCATGGGGTTAGCCTTACAGGGAACCGCCACATGCGGAGCACCTACCCCAGAACCGGGCTCTTAGTTAGCGCGTGTACTGGGCCGGCAGCGAGTCTCTCCGAAAACTCGACTGCCACAGGGCTCGGAGGAAGTCAACCAGGGAACAACTCTTGTGAACACTACTGGGAATTAAAAGGAGGTGGAAGGCGCTATGTGCAAGCGATACACCCGGCCGGCTATCCCGGGCTTATCCGCTTGTGTTGCGTGCCACTACCTGGGATGAAACCGGTTCCACCCGGAGGTTGTAGAACCTTGCAAAGGTGTTGGGTGTTGCCCAGCCCGCTGCTCTGCAAATGTCTGTTAGAGAGGCACCTCTGGCCAGGGCCCAAGAAGCCGCTACACCATGGGTAGAATGGGCTCGTAGCCCTACCGGGGGCGGCATGTTTTGGGCGAGATATGCCGTAGTTATGGCGTCAATGAGCCAGTGGGCGATCCTCTGCTTAGAGACAGCGCTTCCTTTCCGCTGTGCACCAAAGTAGGCAAAGAGCTGCTCAGAGACTCTAAAGTTCTGCGTGCGATCCAAATAGATGCGTAAAGCGCGCACCGGACACAGCAACGACAGGGCTGGGTCTGCCTCCTCCTGGGGCAGTGCTTGCAGGTTCACCACCTGGTCCCTAAAAGGAGTGGTGGGAACCTTGGGCACATAGCCCGGTCGGGGTCTCAGGATCACGTGAGAATAGCCCGGACCGAACTCCAGGCACGTTTCGCTGACAGAGAACGCATGCAGGTCACCTACCCTCTTGATGGAAGTGAGCGCAGTCAGGAGGGCAGTCTTCAAGGAGAGTGCCTTAAGCTCGGCTGACTGCAAAGCTCTCTGTAGACCCTGAAAAACTACAGAGGTCCGATGAGGGAACGAGGTGCGGCCTGGAGGGATTCAGCCTCCTGGCACCTCTTAGAAACCTGATGATCAGATCATGCTTCCCTAAGGACTTACCGTCGACTGCGTCGTGGTGTGCTGCTATGGCAGCAACGTACACCTTCAAGGTGGAAGGGGACAGCCTCCCTTCCAACCTCTGTTGTAGGAAGGAAAGCACTGATCTGACTGCGCATCTCTGGGGGTCTTCCCGACGGGAAGGATATGCATACATCTACTGCTCTACCATCGAGAACTGCTGGGCAAAGTCCTCGACGGTGTCACCGAATAGGCCCACCTGGGAAATGGGGGCAGCAAGGAATCGTGTCTTTTCGGCCTCACCCATCTCGACCAGGTTGAGCCAAAGGTGGCGCTCCTGGACCACTAGTGTGGCCATCGTCCGCCCGAGAGAACGCGCCGTGACCTCCGTCGCTTGGAGAGCGAGGTCGGTCGCCGAGCACGGTTCCTGCATCAATCCCGGGGTGGAACTACCCTCGTGCAATTCCTTTAGCGCCTTGGCGGACTCGCAGGAGAGCCATGGCGTGCAGGGCGGAGGCGGCTTGTCCAGCGGCACCGTAGGCCTTGGCCGTCAGAGATGACGTAAACCTACAGGCCTTGGACGGGGGCTTTGGGCACCCGCGCCAGGTAGCGGCGCTCTGCGGGCATAGGTGCACCGCGAGCGCCTTTATCCATCGGAGGATTGCCAAATAACCCTTGGCCGTCCCACCATCGAGGGTAGTGAGAGCGGGGAAGCTGAAAAGATCGGGACCGGGCAGTAAAAAGTGCCTCCCACGACCTTGTCAGCTCATCATGCACTTCCGGGAAGAAAGGAACGGGGTGGGGCGTCGCTTTGAGCGGCACCACGAGCCCAGGAACCAATCACCGAGCCGCGAGGGTTCAGGGAAGAGCGGTGAAATCCACTCTAACCGACGCTCGCGGCTGCCCGGGAAAGCATGTCATCATCTCCGCATCAGCCTGTGACTGGGCGATCGACCCCGAAGGGAGGAGCCCAGCTGAGGCTTCCGACTGGACGAGCCCGCTCTCCGATGCTGCGCTCGAGAGCTCATCACTTTCGCGGGCTCTGAATAAGAGGTCGAACTTGCTGTGAGACGAGCCGGCGGACTCACCCGGAAGCCCGATTGGGGCAGACGAGCGTGCTGGGGAATGGGAGGTCCGCGGGGGGATACCCGGCGGAGGCGGTCCCATTGGGGTTCCCAAATCGCCCCCAGAGCTAGCCACGCTGGCCTCAAACCCGTGGGTAAAAGGACTTTCTTACGAAGGCGAGCCTCGACCGCAACGTTGCCATGGACATATTCTCGCAATGAGAACATGACCATCCACGAATGCTGTCTCCGCGTGAGCAGTGCCCAGACACGAAAGACAGTGATCGTGACCGTTAGAAGGCGAGAGATAATGAGCACAACCAGGAATAACACACAATCGGAAAAGCATCTTTAAAAAGACGTTCCGTGTGTGCGCTCTTTTAGAGAAATACATACTCTTTTAGAGGGGAAAAATGCTCTTTCAGAAAATATACTCTCTAGTTTTTCTGCCGAAGCGCCCAGGTGCGTTCTTTGCAGTGCACTAGTGCAGAGGAGGGAGAAGCCGCTGAAATGCGCCGTCAGATCCAGCAGAGGTGAATGAACAGTAGTATTCAGCTCAATGAGCATGACCGTTCGGCTCCGAAGAGAAAATCTGAATGAGTGGTTGCATACCAGCTCCTTTTATACCCGTATGTTCGGGGGAGTGGCATGCAAATACCACTCACCAATTTTCATTGGCCTTTTATCAAAGACCAGAGGTGTCTCGGGCTCCCAAGAGTGACCCCTAGTGTCACTACATCGACACAACGTCAAGTGAGTGACAGACAGGGAACTGTTTCAGTGCATAATCTCTTTGTATCTCAAGTGACCAAATGTTTTCATTTAACCATGGCAGACAATTTTGATTTCTAGATTTATTTCTAATCTGCCTCATGAAACTGTTTACAGTATTTTTTATAACATTCATAACAACACTGCCATCTATTTCAGGACCATTATGCGAGAGATGTTCAGTCCACTTTATTTCATCTAATGTCTTTCTTAAATTAGTAAGCTCACTTTTTCGTATTCTAAAGTGACATGATGTTCTAGAAAAATAATTATTATAGATGGTAAAATCTAAAACCCGTCTTTGATAAGGCGTTGGTGTGATTGAACTCTTACTCCAGATAGTCAGCCCAGGATCATCCCAACACAGCCGCATTGTGACTATCAAGAGCACAACAATGTAAGTTGCTATGATGAAAAGTCTGTAATTTGTCATTATGTTAACATGATTTTTGCCTTTCATCACTGCATGGTTTGCGCTGGAGGGAATTTACTGTTACTCTCGATAAACAAAAATCAGTGTGGCAGCACCTGCCTAGCTGTGCACCGCCACCTTTTCCACCTTTTCCTACTTCACCTACATGCACATTGTCTGCAGGAATGGTATGTGACTCTTTAACACACAGTGTGAGAATGTTTTAATCCTTAGAACTACATCAGATTGATTTAAGGCATATTTATACATATGAGTTAATATTCTGGTTTGTAAAATGCATTAGGAAAGTGATACACTGTTTCTGTGACTCTTTTCTTGTGATGGTAGAAGCAGTATTTATAACTTTATGGAACTAAAGAACCAGAAACTATTGAACAACTTCTGTCCCTCCCACACTGGTTAAAACTTCAGAGATAAAAATAAATAAATAAAAAGAGAGCAGAAACCAAACCACAACTGTCAGCTCATCTCTATCTTAATTTTATCTGGCCTCTTACATTGAGGGTGCTGAATTTGTTTGGCACTGATATATTAGCACTTGTGAACACTATTTGTGGTGCTAACTAGAGATGCACCTGAAATTTGGTCTATAGCCATTACCGATTTTTTTTTATTTTTTTTTTTTTATTAATCCCCCTTTTGTGCCAGTGAAACAAAAAAAAACCTTCATTATAAAAAATAAATAAGCTGTTTTTAAGTCTTTTAGCCCTGCATCACACTATCTTTGAATGAGCACAAATTCAATCATACAAATTTATGAAACAATGTTTAATATAACCTTCTTTCACATGACAAAGATTCTTTCTTTTTGTGAAAAATAACTTTTTCAAGAGCCTTTTTAGCCTGCTATACATCTGCCTACTCAATGAGAAGAATTTTTCAGTACATAGCCCAACAAAAATTCTTTTGTTTTGTGAAACATAAATGTAATTAAATTTAAATGTGAAAGTGATTATAAAAGCAATACAATATAAAATAAAAGATAAAAGATAAAAGATAAAGAATTAATAAATACAAACATAAATAGGGCTATCTTTCAGCTCTTGTGTTTTTCATACAGAATACAAAGTTCTTGTATTTCCATTAAGCACAAACTTACAGTAGGTTGAAACATGGGGCTGAACATGGGCCTTTTTACAAAACAAAAATTGGCCTCTTAGGAAATACCTTCCCATACTTTTGCAAGCGAGCGCCCAGTGGTGCCTGCAGCTGTACGGCTGTACGCACTGTGCGTACCATGAGCGCTCCGACTAACATGAGAAATATTTACTCTCAGAATTTTTCACCAATCATGAAATGTGTTCCAGTATTTCTGTTGGCTGTTTAAAAGAACTAGCAATGCCCAATTTGCGAATGAACAATTATTTTGAGTTGGTTATTTCCAGTGAATTGGCCAAACGGGTTTGCAATATGGTCTGAATTGATTTGTGATTCAGTACAATTAATTCGGACCACTCTCTCACTGAATTATTTGGAGCGGTTTTTCACACAGTAAAACAGCATCTGGATATTTATGAATACAGTGCTGGATACACTGTAAATTTTCCTACTGTCAACTGACATAAAAGGCTGTCTTTTTGAGAGGTAACTTTGAGAAACTTCAGCTAGTGCTGTGTCATGAGAACAAGGGACTGTTCAAACTGAATGTGTTTTTCAATCGTGTTCTATGTAAACATTCGCTAGATGGATGTCTTGACAACTGCGTCACATTTCACTGTGTTTTTAGCATCTCTCACGGGAGCGCAGCATTTTTAGTTGCTGTGTCAAGTTAAAAAAAACTTCTTCAACTGATATAAACGTGTCTCGAGACTCCTGCGTTCTGCTCTATTCGTTGTGGTGCATTTTGCTTTTTTAGCGTGAAAACGCGTCTGTCTGAACGGTTACTGGAAGAAATGCTTTAGCCAATAGTTACATGAATGCTACTCGTACTTGAGAAAATAAATAAATGCTTTATCTCAATGTCACCAGAATTGAACACTTTGGTGTTGGTATTATAGTACCACCTGTTGGATCTTCTCAGAATCTGCAGCTGGGTAGGTAACTGTTGTCCAAGTCGACCGCAAATAACCAACGCATATAAACAGATAAACATCGGCCACTGCCATCGGTGAATGACATCGTATTAGCCGATAGGCCGATGGCAGTCAACAAGTTGAATATCGGCCGATACCGATGTTTGGCCGATAAATCGGTGCATCCCTAGTGCTAACTAAGGCAAGAATCACTATTATTATTGCTCATACTTTGATATGAACAAACTCTAATTCTAAGTATTAACTTTCAGTGTGTAACCTGTCCCAAAGCGTTTGTGCTACAAACATGAATGGGTCCTCAAATCATTAAGCCTTTATTGAGCCTGAAGGATGTTTCAAACAGGTGAATAAATCCCATAGATTGACACTGAAGGAGGACCTTTGCCAAATCTAGGGACTAGACTTGGGGGTGTGTTATATTGACTTGCGCCAGTTAGCAACCACCTAGCAACCACTCAGAACACCCTAGCAACCACATGGAAATGAGCAAAAAACTACAAAGACACCTTAGCATTGCAGCGATGAGTTTTGCATGAGCAAGCAATATTTAATTTTTCTTCAGTTGAATCTAGTTCTACTTTAATCAAGTTTAACATTCATACTATATTTAAAACATATATACCAAGACCCTTTTGATTATTCATGAATTTGCAGGAATACTGTATGTAAATTCTGATGATGAAGTGAAAACAAACTGTGTTCTTTGTACTTCACACAAATATCTGTGAGTCCATATGTAACTGAAAGACTGTGTGTGAAAGAGGAAGGACTAATAAAACTCATTCATGTGCACAAACCTCTGGGTGATTCTGAGATTAATCTTTAGTCACAGTGTGAAGTGAAGATCACACCAGTGAATTTTAGATCTTGATTTACACGTCATACAGAATGAGAATTCAGTTTGCTCTGTTCAATATTTATACATTTTTTTGTGTGCTCTCTGGCATGAACCCTAAAAAATATAGTATCATTGGCTTAATACTATTTTAACATTCATTCATACAAAAAATGCAGAAGATTGACTAGATTCTTAAATGCTTTTCACATCTATGCTTAACCCTAGTTAAAGGTACATTAGTAAGATTTTAGATGGCTCTTCCTCGCCCCATCGGTCCCAGTAGATCTTGTGGTTTTGGCCATATACTCGTGATTGGCGATTGATGTCGCACCGTTTATCTGTGATCCGCACCTGAGAGCTGCAGGTAGTAGCGGTTTGTTTCATGACTCCCTCTTGTTTGGACATTTTATCTTTCCGCTTGCACTCATTCTGATCGGACTCTCTGGTGGACCACACTCTTGTTGATCAATATAATATCACTCTAGACTACACTGTTGACTCGGGCTCCGTTGTTGTTTGTAGTAAGTATATTGTGTTAGTTGTTATATTGTTTGGTTTGTTTTGTTTTGTTTTATTTACATGTACTTTTATGTTTGAGCATTGGCAGAACATGTCATATAAAGTAAACATGTTATTATTTTCATCATAAGCAGTAGTAACTCTCAGAGCTGGTTGGTTTGGTTCATGATTTAGAACTCATGGTTTAGAAGGATTTTATGAAAAGTCTATGGGAATAATGAATGGGAAAAATACTTCCAGAACTGACATGGCTGAAAAAGTGGGCGGGCACTGTTGCGCTCTATTGCATGACACTGTGTCAGGTGCTGTCAATATGGCAGCGCCCATGAGGGGGTGACCCGCTCCATGTAAAATTAAACAGCTTTTTTTGGTTTCTGATATGACTGGAGTCTTCATCTCATCTCATCATTTACAACATATTTCAAAAAAACACTATTCATGTTTTTATGTGTAAAATATTTTTAATAAGCAAAAACTTAGTGCACCTTTAAACAAAAGTTTACTTATTTACATTTATGTTTATAATTATAAAACCTTACAATATCCATTAGTTAAAACATTTTGTGTTGTACAAAATTTTGTAATGAGATTGTCACAAAAACCTTCCTGCAATGTTCTGGAATGGTTGGTTTATGGATATAAAAAATAAAACTTATAAAGAACATTCCTAGAACAGTAGGAGTTGGTTCTCAAAGGAATTACCAAATGGGAACCATGTGCTAGCATTAGGGAAACGTTCTGTGTGAATTGGGTAATTAGTGATTTTAGAAGCACCCCAGCCATAGGCACTAGAATATCATAGACACATGGGAAATTAAGGAATAAGTTTTAGGCCAACTCCAACATGGAATCGTTTAGTTTTGCACAGGGATGCACCACTCGTGTTTTATTAAGAAAATATAAACATTTATATTTTAGTACCAGTTAAAGTCTCTTTCAAATCCTGACTGTTTAGACTCAGTGACTGACTTGGGTAACCTGTCCTGATTTTACAAGCCGTTTCCCACATTTCAACACTTTTTTATCCCGATAGTTAGTCTTAGCTTTAGTTTGATTGCTTTAAATAAAGTGATATTGCTGTGCTTCGTGTTTTATCTGTCATAAAAAATAAAAAATAAAAGAAAAACAGTAATGAGTAATGAGAAACTGTCATTTGTGCAGTTTCAGTTGGGCTACTTTTTCATGGCGGTTTTGTGGGCAGCTCTATACTTCCCTGCTCCTCACCACCCACTGCTGCCAGCTTTCTGCCTGTGAAAATATATCTTCCCTTGCTAGAAGTCAAAGAAGAATGGAGGTCATTTTACTAGTACTGTACAGTTCAAGTTAAATAAACTGCAAAATAAACACATTTGAACTTTGAACTTTGTCACGGTCAAAATGAGATTATTATTCTTGTTGTCAAGTCAGTTCTCAGTGTTTCCAATAGAAAACAATTGATATGCAGATGAATAACTATGATTGACAGAGAGACAGACAGACAGACAGATATTTTTTGGTTGATGATATTTCATCATCCTCTGTTTGTGGAATGAAACAAGCCTACGTCCCGTCTACAGTACCAACTACACCTTGTAGCCCTGTGATGGCCATGAATGCCACCTTTTATCTCTGCAGCGATTGCACATCCATGAGAATATATGCACTATGAATTGTCGGACGATGTGCAGTCTTAAAGGACATATATCGTCCTGGTTACTTGCGTAACCTCCGTTCCCTGATGGAGGGAATGAGACGTTGTGTCGATGTAGTGACACTAGGGGTCACTCTTGGGAGCCCGAAACACCTCTGGTCTTTGATAAAAGGCCAATGAAAATTGACGAGTGGTATTTGCATGCCACTCCCTCAGACATACGGGTATAAAAGGAGCTGGTATGCAACCACTCATTCAAGTTTATGCTGAGGAGCTGAGACAAGGTCCGGCCATTTCAGCGGGTAGTTCAGCATTGTGGCAGGAGGGACACAACATCTCGTTCCCTCCATCAGGGAACGGAGGTTACGCAAGTAACAAGGACATTCCCTATCTGTCACTCACTCGACGTTGTGTTGATGTAGTGACACTAAGGGTCCCTATAAGAAATGCCGCAACTGGCTGAACTGTGTTGCGTGAACTGGCGGTGTGTGACGGGCAGACCACTGTGTGCCTCGTAGCCAGCGCACCAGGCCGACACGTAACCTCCCCCAACATAGTTATGAGTGTCGAACGGCCCTTTGGGGGCAAGTCGACTACCCAAAAGATAGAGACAGCCTAACCCAGTTGTGGCCTCTTTTCCCCTTCTTTTTTTCCACTCCCTAAAACAGAAGGGGGATTATCCGACTGGGCCGCCAGGTCTAGTCGGGGGGTGTCCCTCCCAAGGGGAGGACACCACGGAGACCACACCTCGCCCAAAGAGAGGGGGGGATATTTAAGTGGAAAAATTGACGAGTGGTAGATCCTACCCAACGGGGGAGGAGTTGCTACAAACATGGAGACTGTGG
The DNA here is from genome assembly GCF_019703515.2 of Myxocyprinus asiaticus. Taxonomy (NCBI): domain Eukaryota; kingdom Metazoa; phylum Chordata; class Actinopteri; order Cypriniformes; family Catostomidae; genus Myxocyprinus; species Myxocyprinus asiaticus. The sequence goes on along the minus strand of NC_059356.1, from coordinate 44,132,659 downwards.
CAGAGGGGGCTCTGCCCAAGGAAGACGCAGTTTGCCAACAGGGAAACAAATTAGTGGAAAATATACATCGCATGGGGTTACCTTACAGGGAACCGCCACATGCGGAGCACCTACCCCAGGACAGGGCTCTTAGTTAGCACGTGTACTGGGCCGGCAGTGAGTCTCTCTGAAAACTCGACTGCCACAGGCTCGGAGGAAGTCAACCAGGGAACATAGTTGTGAACACTACTGGGAATTAATGGCTTAATGGCTGTCATGAGGAGCGTGAGGTCCGAGAACCACGTCTGGGTAGGCCAGTAGGCTGCTACCAGGATGACCTGCTCCTTGTCCTCCCTGACCTTGCACAGAGTCTGTGCATGTAGGCTTACTGGGGGAAACGCATATTTGCATAGGCCAGGAGGCCAGATGTGTGCCAGCGCGTCTATGCCGAGGGGTGCCTCGGTCAGGGTGTACCAGAGCGGGCAGTGGGAGGATTCTTGGGAGGCGAACAGGTCTATCTGTGCCTGTCCAAATCGACTCCAAATCAGCTGGACCACCTGAGGGTGCAGTCTCCACTCTCCCCTGAGGGAAACCTGCCGTGACAGTGCATCCACTGTAGTGTTGAGGTCTCGGGGGATGTGAGTGGCTCGCAGCGACTTGAAGTGCTGCTGACTCCAGAGGAGGAGACAGCGGGTGAGTTATGACATACGAGAGCACAGACCACCTTGGCGGTTGACATATGCTACCATTGCCGCATTGTCTGTCCGAACTAACACGTGTTTGCCCTGGATCAATGGCCGAAACCTCCGCAGGGCGAGCAGAATTGCCAACAACTCGAGGCAGTTGATGTGCCAATGCAGTTGCGGGCCTGTCCACAAGCCGGTGGCTGCGTGCCCATTGCAAACAGTGCCCCAGCCCATTTTGGAGGCGTCTGTCATGACCACGACGTGCCTGGAGACCTGCTCTAGAGGAACACCTGCCCGTAGAAAAAGACGGTGACAGACCGGCGTGATGACCACGCGATGTGTCCCGCGGCGCCATGCCCATCTCGGGACTCGAGTCTGAAGCCATTGCTGAAACGGTCTCATATGCATCAACCTGAGCGGGGTGGCCACCGCTGAGGATGCCATATGCCCCAGGAGCCTCTGAAAGAGTTTCAGTGGAACCACTGTTTTCTGTTTGAACGCCTTCAAACAGGCCAGCACCGACTGTGTGCGCTCACTCGTGAGGCGCGCTGTCAAAGAGACTGAGTCCAAATCCAAACTGAGGAAAGAGATGCTCTGAACTGGGAGGAGCTGGCTCTTTTCCCAGTTGACCCGAAGCCCTATCGGCTGAGGTGTGAGAGTACCAAGTCCCTGTCTGCACACAACATGTCCCGAGAGTGAGCTAGGATTAGCCAATCGTTGAGATAGTTGAGAATGCAAATGCCCACTTCCCTTAACGGGGCAAGGGCTGCCTCTGCGACCTTTGTGAAGACGTGAGGGGACAAGGACAAGCCGAAAGGGAGAAACTTGTACTGATACGCCTGACCCTCGAATGCAAACCGCAGGAAGGGTCTGTGTCGAGGTAGAATCGAGACGTGGAAGTACGCGTCCATCAGGTCTACCACCGCGAGCCAATCTTGATGCCGGACGCTCACCAGAATGCGTTTTTAAGTCAGCATCTTGAACGGGAGTCTGTGTAAAGCCCGGTTCAGTACTCGCAGGTCCAAGATTGGCCGCAACCCACTGCCTTTTTTCGGTACGATGAAGTAGGGGCTGTAAAACCGCTTCTTCATCTCGGCCGGAGGGACAGGTTCTATCGCACCCTTCCGTAGGAGGGTAGCGATCTCCGCGCGCAAGGTAGCAGCGTTTTTGTCCTTCACCAAGGTGAAGTGGATACCACTGAACCTGGGCAGATGCCTGGTGAACTGAATCGCATAGCCGAGTCAGACGGTCCGGACCAGCCATCACGACGGATTGGAAAGTGCAAGCCACGCATCCAATTTCCGCGCAAGGGGGACCAAAGGGACAACGTCGTCGGACGTACCAGCAGGTGAAGCATCGCGGCGGGTCGGAGCTCGAGGTGTCACATCATGTCATGGCCGTGCTGAGCCTAGGGACACCGAAGCACTTACCTGGCTCCTTGTGACCACCCCTGGAACAGCCTGGGACGGGGGAGGAAGAGGCCTGTCCTCGCAACTCATGGAGACTGTCACATCGGGGGCAGATGTGTGCCACAGCTGGGTGCGCAGGGGCGGGGAGACCGCCGCTGGAGCGCCAATCCTGCAAGGAAAAACTCTTGGACGTGATGACGACCGTGCACACTGGGTATGTGACCCAGGGAAGGAGGAAACCGCTCTTTTGCTGAACTGTTGGGTACCGCAGCCACTTGGGCATGCGGTTTAAATCAAACAAAAAGGCAACAAAAGATTCTCCACCTGGCCCTCCACCAGGGGATGGAGTGGTCTTACTACCAGCTCCAGTTGAGTGGGTTTCTTCGACCCTGGGTCGCCCGTCTCAGGGGCGCTTTGACAACTTTCGAGGGTTCTTCACAGCTGACTGTGAGATGGGTGGCATCTGCTTCCTGCGGTGGGCTCCACACCGGGGGACGCCCTTGGCGACGAGCAGATGGGGTGCGGGATCTTGAGCCGCGCCGGGGCAGGATATGCCAGATAGCCTCCGTCTGCTGCTTCACCATCGAGAACTGCTGGGCAAAGTCCTCGACGGTGTCACTGAATAGGCCAGCCTGGGAGATGGGGGCAGCAAGGAACCGTGTCTTGTCGGCCTCACCCATCTCGACCAGGTTGAGCCAATGGTGGCGCTCCTGGACCACTAATGTGGACATCGTCCGCCCGAGAGACCGCGCCATGACCTTAGTCGCTAAGGTCAGTCGCCGAGTGCAGTTCCTGCATCAGATCTGGGGTGGAACTACCCTCATGCAGTTCTTTTAGCGCCTTGGCTTGGTGGACCTGCAAGAGAGCCATGGCATGCAGGGCAGAGGCAGCTTGTCCAGCAGCGCTGTAGGCTTTAGCCATCAGGGACGACGTGAACCTACAGGGCTTGGACGGGAGCTTTGGGCGTCTGCGCCAGGTGGCGGCGCTCTGCGGGCATAGGTGCACCGTGAGCGCCTTATCCACCGGGGGAATCGCTGTATAGCCCCTTGCCACCCCGCCATCGAGGGTAGTGAGGGCGGGGGAACTGAGGAATTGGGACCGGGCAGTAAAAGGTGCCTCCCACGATTTCGTCAGCTCCTCGTGCACTTCCGGGAAGAAAGGCACTGGAGCAGGGCGTGGCTGCTTTGAGCGGTGCCGCAAGCCCGGGAACCAATCATCGAGCCGCGAGGGTTCAGGGGAGAGCGGAGGGTTTCACTCTAGCCCGACACTCGCGGCTGCCTGGGAAAGCATGTCCATCATCTCTGCATCAGCCTGTGACTGGGCAACCGACCCCAAAGGGGGGAGCCCAGCTGAGGCTTCTGCGTCCGACTGGACAAGCCCGCTCTCCGATGCTGCGCTCAAGAGCTCATCAGCTTCGCGGGCTCCAAACAAGAGGCTGAACTCACTGTGAGACGAGCCGGCGGACTCATCCGGAAGCCCGATCGGGGCAGACGAGCGTGCTGGGGAATGGGAGGTCCGCGGGGGGATACCCGGCGGAGGCGATCCCATTGGAGTCCCCAAATCGCCCCCAGTGCTAGCCGCGCTGGCCTCAAACCTGTAGGTAGAAGGACCAAGGCGGGGAGCCGCTGGGGTGGCTTGCTTTCTTATGAAAGCAAGCCGCGACCACAACATTGCCATGGTCATGTTCTCACAGTGAGAACATGAACCATCCACGAACGCTGCCTCCATGTGGGTCGCGCCTAGACACGAATGACAGCGATCATGACCGTCTGAAGTTGAGAGGTAATGACCGCAACCAGGAATAACACACAATCGGAAAGGTATCTTTAAAAAGACGCGTCTTTAAAAAGACGTTCCGTGTGTGCTGCTCTTTTAGAGAAATATACTCTTTCAAAAAAATACTCTCTTTTTTCTGCCGAAGTGCCCAGGGGTGTTCTCTGCAGTGCACCAGTGCAGAGGAGGGAGAAGCCGCTGAAATGCGTCGTCAGATCCAGCAGAGGTGAATGAACAGTCGTGAGAATTCAGCTCAATGAGCATGACCGTTCGGCTCTGAAGAGAAAATCTGAATGAGTGGTTGCATACCAGCTCCTTTTATACTCGTATGTCCGGGGGAGTGGCATGCAAATACCACTCTGCAATTTTCATCGGCCTTTTATCAAAGACCAGAGGTTTTGTGCTCCCAAGTGTGACCCCTAGTGTCACTACATCGACACAACGTAGAGTGAGTGACAGATAGGGAAAGTTTGATAGATGATTCTGCTGACAGATGATAGAAATTCCCAAGTCACAGAGTTGTCACAATTTATCTCAGGTGTAACTGGGTTGTTTTGGTTACTGGGAGAGTTCTCAGCTACACTGCTGAAAATTAGAATTACTGAGTGCACATTTAACTGTAAAATATACAGTACATTTTTATACATTTTAAAAGACAATACAGTAATTTTTACAATAAATGGTAAATGTACATTATTTAACAAAAGAGTAAATGTACTTTTACAGTAAATCATTGTTAAAATTACAGTAAAAAACAATAATAGGGCATTCCCATAATTCCCTGCATGGCCCATCATATTTTATGGGAATAGTTATGTTTCTTCTTATTTTAATATCAGTTATGTACTTTGCGGATGTTCTGTTTTATATTTGATGTAGTTTAGTTATTGTTTACTGCATTATGTAAATGTCACATGTGTTACCCGATGGTGTTTAGTGTTTGTGTGAGTGACACTGAGCACTGTCTCTACATGTTAATTGGTCATTGCTCGTGGAAAATTATTGGTGAACTTCATGTCATCATGTGCTCTTCTGTAATTCTTACAGTGATGAACAATACATTATAAAGTAAAAAGCAGATTTTTACAGTTACAGAATGTTAATATCAAGTTTATTATTTTTTTTTTTACTGTAAATGTAACAGAATTGGTTTATTTATTTATTTATTTATTTTTACAGTGCCAGCGTGGTCATGTAAATTACAGCAGTTTTAAACTGTAAAATGTACAGGTTGTTCTGTAAAGTTGTTTAAATTTTTACTGTATTTTTTACAACATTATTCTGGCAACCACAGCTGCCAGTTTTTTGTTGTGAAAACAACAGGATTTTTTTTTACAGTGTAACTTTGCAATATTGAAAACACCCTCACGATTCAGATAATACCTTTTTTAAAGGTCAATGTTAATATTATAATGTTTATAATATTATAACGTTACATTATTAAAATACATAGACTCAATTACGATTCTGACGATACCTTTTTAAAAGGCTTATGTCATAATAACATTCCAAAACATTGTTTTTAATGTGGATTGACGACAGCAGGATGGCTTCTAAGCTTTCGTGGGTTTAGGAGCTACTTTTAGCATTAAAATGCTTCATGAATAACTCTTTGATTAAAACCTTACGAGTCCTAAATTTAGGAGTGACATGCCCCTAATTTTTAATAGTTTCTCCTAAATATCTACCTTAGGAGCTACTCTTAGCCTTATGATTTTTGGTGAATATGGTCCCTGGGTCCGTATGCATAAAACTTCTCAGAAATACTCCTAAGAATAGTCTTAAGCTTGTTCTTCAGTGTTAAAAAGTTCTTAGCAAAGAGTAGGACTTGTAAAAGAGTGGGAGCTTTTTATGAAGATGCTAAAAGCAACTTTCTTATGTGCTGACTGAGGTGACACTTAAGTGTTGTGAAATAAGGACTACAATGATGTCGACCCAAAATGGCCAACCTCAAACACTGAATCAGCCAATAGTGAGTCTGCAAGGGCAATATAGTATGTCCCAGTTGGTATGACATCATTAAATCACTCATGATTTAATACAACACATTATAAAACAATGTTTTGATAATAGGTTATTTTCTTTTGATTAATCAAACGAGAAAGCCAAATTTAATGTCCTCTATTTTAAAACTTGATTCCACATCTTGCCGAATGTTGTCCTCAAACAACGTGCAAATTGAAGTCTACAAAAAATCCAAATGCAAGATCTTGCAATATAAATATAAATAGAAGAAATATAAATAGAAGGACAATTTAAATCACGAAATGAAACGATAATAAACCAAACTGTTATAATCCCATTACAGTTACATATAATATTGCAGTTAAACACAGTTCAATTTAGTGATAAATTTGACATTTCAATATATCAACATTATTTTATTGTGGCATTTCATGATGTAAGCCTATTTTTATTTATTTATTTGCTTATTTGAAGTAATAATGACTTGCTTGCTGTTTTGGAGAAGTTGTTTGGCAAAATGGGAATTGAAACTTGCATGACTTTGAGTTTATAATATTTATAAATCAGTAAAATGTAAGTTATGAGCTGGGGCTAAACATCTCTCAAGTGCATTAAACAGCAGGGGCCGTATGTATAAAGCCACAAATTCTAGTCTTAAGTGTGTCAAAATGTTGCAAATTTCGTCATTTTACTCTTATTCCTAGACTTAAGAATAAGTGAGTTTCATAAAGGTTCATGAGTGTTAAGATTTGGTCTCAGTTCCTAAATTGTTTAAGAGTGCTGGAAAGGTATTTTAACCTAGTTAGGAGTAGCACAATGATTGTATTCTGTGGAGACAACACACTCTGCATCAAAGAAAGAATGTGTTGGACTTATGATAGTGGAATATGAACAAGTTAGTTAAGCGAAATGAAACCCATCAGTATATATATTTTTTAATTGCAGCACATTTTTTCATTTAATGAATACACTGAAACTCACTGTTGTGAATTATGCATTTGAAAAATTTGATGGGTTACCTGTCTAAGCTTTCAGAGAGCTGCAACAACTAATAAAAATCTACAAATCACTAAAATTATTTAAAAAATCAATGATGAAAATAATCGATAATGAATTAAATTATGATTAGTTGAATATCTTCACTCTAGCATGACAGACCTCCATCTGTGATGCACTTTACAGTAGTGAAAATGTGTTTCTATGGAGAAAAAAAGACATTAAAAACCAAAGCACTACATAAAACATTTTTTAAGCTCATAGTTTTGTGACAGGTGTTAGGTGCTTTAACAGATTCCTTCTTCAGTTTAATGTGCTTGAGAGGTGTTTAGCCCAAGCTCATAACTTGATTTATTCATATATGTAAATATGATCAAATCAGTCATGCAAGTTTCAGCTCCCATTTTACAAAACAACTAGTCCAAAACAGCAAGAGTCATTATTACTTCAAATTGGCCAATAAATAAATAAATAAACAAATAAATAGGCTTACTTCAATAGCAACTTATTTTCACTCAAATACAAACTAAGAAAATAATACTCACAGAGCACAAGAAGAAGTGGACTGAGCTCCATAATGATGTAATAATGACTGAATGTTTAAGGCAGTCTGCTTTCAAGCCTCAAGACTTCCTGTACAACAAAATGAAAGCTAAAGTCAGGGGCTGTATGTATAAAGACACTTAAATTGTAGTCTTAAGTGTGTCAAAATTGAATGACGTCATTTTACTCTTATTCCTAGACTTAAGAATAAGTGTGTTTCATAAAGGTTCGTAAGTGTTGAGATTTGTTCTCAGTTCCTAAATTGTTTAAGAGTGCTAGAAAGGTATTTTAACCTAGTCAGGAGTAGCACAATGACTGTATTCTGTGGAGCAGGGGCAGACTGGCCATTGGGAGAACCGGGACCTTTCCCGGTTGGCCGGCTGCGAGAGGGGGCCAAATGTGCCACAATAAGCTGAAACGGGCCGCCCCGTTATGCCAAACAGGCCACGACACGCTGAAGAGGACCGCAAAACAGCGCCGCGATATACAGCGACACCCCCCACTCAACTCACTATTGGCTGATTCAGTGGTTGAGGGTGGCCATTTTGGGTCGACATCATTGTAGTCCTTATTTCACAACACTTAAGCGTCACTTCAGTCAGCACATAAGAATCAGTCTTAGACTTTGCAGAAAGTTGCTTTTAGCATCTTCATAAAAAGCTCCCACTCTTACACAAGTCCTACTCTTTGCTAAGAACTTTTTGACACTGAAGTCAAAGCTTAAGACTATTCTTAGGAGCATTTCTTAGAAGTTTTATGCATACGGACCCAGATCTTTAGGCGATTCATGACAAAAACTTTAAAGGATAAAATACATCCAAAATTACCTGTGTGTTCCCAAAAACCTTCTTATAATGCTGCCAATTATGCTACTGTAACATTTTCAGAAAAAGTTCTCTACAGCAATGTTGTGGCACACAGCATGGGAAGGTTTTAGTCATGTTAACAACACTGATTCATTGCAGCCACACATACTACTCTGGTTTGTATGATGCATTAACATTTTTTAACACCACAGAGCTCAAGAAACTAAACTACAGAAACCTCTGCGCTGTGTTGTAGTCAAAAGAGATCGCACATGTTCAGTAAAGCAGAAAAGTAGAAAAACGGTGACTCGTGCCTCAGTGTCATGTTTTCAAGCCAAATAAAAAGATAAAAGAAAAGATTAATACGCAACACTGCTGACAGCAAAAGATTTGACAAAGACTAATTTGCTGTCATTCATTGCAAACAACATGCCACAGTTTTTAATAAAGATATAGAAACTAAAGATATAGGCTGCAGTCATTACAGACTATAGTCAATATTTAACAGAGACTGTGTAAGAGGAAATAGGAAGAACACATGGGCGTGCATTGCTAAGAAATTGTACAGGTGATTTTGACATCATGACATCTTGTGTTGGAGCCATTTTACTGTTTGAACTTTATTTGTGTAATGTTTTTTGTTGTCCACTGGGTGTCATTGTGGGAACATAACCAAGGATAAAAGGAGCACCTGGGTAATGGAAGTCAGGTGCCTTGGCGATTAGGGAAGCACACAGTTTTTGACCATATCGTTGCATGTTGTGGAGAAATAGTGTGTGACTGTTTGATATGCATTGAGATTATGTGAACCAGGAGGAAAACAATGCGGATATTTGTGAGTTTGGACAAATGGAAACCTCTGGAACTGTGAACCTGAACAATTGTGGTGTGTATCATAATGAGTGGAATATAATAAAGACATTTTCAGTCTGTACACTGCATTCAAGGACACTTGCTTTATGAGTTAAATACTTGTAATGGACGTTCCCCGCCTTTCGAGACCTAGGAGGGAGACAAGGGGAGGGAAAAGGGGAGAGGGAAAGAGCGAGGCGGAGTGACAGTGAGACAGTGAGAGAGAAAAAAAATTTGCTTTACACGCCATCACCTGGTCCTCAACCTGTTGCCAGGTCACCATTGGCTTTATTGGAAAGTCATTACAGTATGAGAAGTGTAATTTGTAATAAGTTAATAAGTAACTTGGTGGTCTTTGGTTTAAGCAGGGGCATAGGAACCATTATATCTGAGGGAGACATGTCCCCTCACTTTTAGAAATAACTAAATAAGTCTCCCCCACTTTTTGAGAAATAATAGTTACATTTTAATACGTTTATTTTGCTTAATTGTAGCACAAGGGAAAAAAAGTGCTTCTGTTCACCTAAACCGAAGCCTTTAAAAGCAGGGCGTTCGCAAGGCATTCTGGGCCCTGTGAATATATATGGCTCTGGGCCCCTTACCTATTAAAATAATACAGTTTCAAATTTGTTGTGGGCCCCCTGGACCTTTGGAACCCAGAATCATTACCACCTTTCACCCCACCTGCTACAGCTCTGCCTTTAAGACCCTGGGGAAGCCTCTGCCATCTAGTTGCTTCGACAGTGGGCAGAACTAACTCAAAAGCATCAATCCCATTGGCTAGTGCTCACAGTCCATGTTTTGATTCAGCAAATCAATTCGAGTGAACGCAGACAACGTGATTAATATGAATGAGCCTACCACAGCGTTGCCATTTCCGCTTATTATAAGTGGCTTGTTTTTTCATGAAGTCGCTTATAAATATAGGAAGTCACAGGTTGTGTGTTTTTTTTGGGGGGGGGCTTGCGGAAGCTTGGGCTTTCAGAGTGCAATAAACTGCGATCCACCACTGACAGCAGCTGCCAAACAGCCCCATGTACATATACAAGCAAAATACTGGATGTAAAAGTTCATTTCTCCATTGAGTCACTGCACTGTTAATTAGATACACTGTAAACCCGAACTGTGTTATTCATTGAAAAAACAAAGTACTCTTTATTCAAAATGTGTTAAATAGTTCAACATACTTCAGTTTTAAAGTCTTCTAAATCTTTATCAAAGATTGAAGTTAAAATAATTTTTATTTTTAATTTGTTTAAACTAAAATCAAGGTTTTGAGTTGTTACCTTTAGGTAACAGATTCAGTAATAATTATATTTTTCAATTTGTAAAAAACGCCCACTATTTGCGACAGTGTTGCCAACTTAGCGAATTTGTCGCTAGATTTAGTGATTTTTCAGACCCCTTTAGCGACTTTTTCCCCCGAAAAAAGCACCTAGCGACAAATCTAGCGACATTTTGGACAAACCTTAGCTACTTTCCAAAGAAGAGTCGCCAGCACTGCCGTGCGAGCGTGAGGCAGTGCTGGTCCTACCACATTTGGCACCCTAGGCGAGACCCTCCAGTAACCCCCCTCCCCCCACTAAAATTATTAGAGAGCTATGTATTTCTTTTTACACAAAAAAGTACAAATTAACACATAATACATCCTAATGTGAGTAAACCCAAACTAGCAAAACATTCATTATAACAATGTTGGGAAGAAGTATGCAAGTGCATGTTATGGCTTAAGAAGGCATCATAAATGGGTATCACTGTATATAGGAATAATTTTAATGTAAAGTGCACATAAACCAAGTCAAATGGTCTACAAAAAAGGCACACTGCCCTAAAGATCTATTCACATTGTACAGTCTATTTCACAGCAGGCACATTTACAGGCTTTCATCATTACTGGGGAGTCTGGGGCCCATCAAGTACACAATCTATTGTACTATGATGTTGCAGGTGGGTTTAAAATTATTAATTTTATTTATTCGTTTTGCAAAAACAGCACCAAAGCATTCATTTCTGGTGACTTTAGGAGCATCATTTTCTTTAGTAGCCTATATACAGTATATTGTGTAGCATTAACTTTACATTGTACAGCACGAGACGGTTTATCAAAGTTACCTTACTCAAAAGCCAAAAGCCAGAATCATGGAACAGTATGTTAAAACCTTGGTATTTTTATAATACAATAGGCCTATATCATGATATTTATATGGAAGGCTACTCCAAAGAACATGTCCAAAGAACATGGTATTGGTTTGATTTTGGTACTTTTAAGTGCTTTCATGTAATGTGTTTTGATATGCTTTTATTTAGAAAGTATCTTTACCTGCAGTAGACAATCATTCACAGGCTGCACACACACATGATCTTCATCACTGGCAAACGATTGAATACAGCTGCAGGTTTTGTTTCAATGAATTGTAAGTAAATATTCACTTCATTCAGCATTGTTTTTGTTCTCTGTCTTCTAAAGCATCCCGTAACTGTTTTACTGTGTGACAAAGAGCTTCAAATGATTCAGCCCACACGTTAGACCAGTTCACTGAGAAGAATCGACTCAAAAGACTGATTAATTCACGCATCGGGCATCACTTCAATACACGTGCCCCGCGCTCATGAGTTTATGCCCGTGTTCACAATACTATCCACACTACACTCACTGTTTTTGCCAAACACAGGTATAACAGAAATAGTAAGAGTAGTATGGTAGTAAGGCATTTAGTACACGGCACAATGCGTCATCGGAATACAGGGCGCATTTGTTTTGACACAGATTGAACACTACCCTGTTCCAAATGGCACTCTCCGCCCTTGTGGTCTTCCTCTGAGTGCAGACTTTGATGACGTAAGAGAGTGCAGACTGATGGGGCACTAGTCAGCAAGTCCATGAGGGGGCATGATTGGTAAAAGTGTGCATTAAATTATTATTTAAAAAAGTCATGGCATTGATAGATAGGGTGAAGGAACACACTTTAAACTAACTATTGAATATTTGTTTTTATTAAATAATTTCAAGAAACACACTGACAATAAAGCATTAGATATTAAAGAACCTCTGAAAAACAAAGTGCACATATGACTACAGCAACAAAACCCCATTGTTTTATATCTTTAGAGAACAAATAAACATTATTCAGACACATGGATGGTTACAGCTTAGAACATATGTTCACAAAAATAGTTATAAAATACACACAGCCACACTTCTGCAGGTATAAGTAGCACTATTAGACCGAATGTTGCTATATCAATAAATATAAGCAATCTTACAAGCTATAGCCATGTGCATTAAATTATTCTTTCCTGTCTTGATATTTTAGAGACTCACAATGATTCTAGAATCCTCTTTGAAACAACAATAACAACTGAATAGGAGTAATTCCATATCTCTAGAAAATTAAATAAAACAAAGTTTTGAACAAGTTCTACACATCAGACTTAAAAGTGATTCTATATACCCATGATAAGCAAGTGATCCCCTGTTGACAATCAGGAAAAAGTGATTATTGAAATACAATTTTAATCCACATTTTTTCCTCCAGCTCAGAAACTGGAGTCCTTCTGATTGGTCTGTCGCAAGGACTGTTGGGTAGCGGACTGAGCCCATCGAAGGCACAAAGGGGGCGCTCACAGGAACCCTTGCAAGCGCTAAAATCACAAATGGGACACACTACGGACTCGTAGACTTCACAAGCATGTGCAACTGAAGGCCACGAGACCGCAAGTCCACATGAAGTGCGCCATTTAGGACAGGGTCATATTGGCTTGGTAGATCGGTGCCCCCGAAGTGATGCCGCCCTAGGCGCTCGCCTTTGTCGCCTAATGGCTTGACCGGCCCTGGTGTGAGGCCTTGCTTTCCCACCGCAGGCACACCACTCTCTGCGTCTACTCTGTTCAGTGAGTGACAGAGAGGAGCAGCACATTCAGTTGACCGCACAGCAGCTGACACAGACTTGAATGAGCTGCGCGTGTGCAAACAGAGTTGCCAAGGACCAATCAGTAATCTATATGGTTTGCTCCTCCTTTGTTTTAATTTAAACAGTTTAATTTGACCATTATTTTTCTTGCTTATGTGACGGTTTTGCTCGGGTGGTCTATTTACCATGTATATAGGCTCACTGTATAATGGAGATACAAAAATGGAAATAAGGGTTTCATGGCACAGAGAATAAATCAGTCCTATATGAAACACAAGATAATACACGGAGGAATTACGATCAAGCCTCGTGAAACAATGTCAGAATAAATCGATATAAAATAACACGTCAGCAGATCCCTAACATGTTCATTACGATATAGCCTACTTTTACATTATGTATGAAATTGCAATCTGTATATTCTCAATTTTGTCTTTTCAATCCATTGTGAATGAAATTTGTCTTTCTTGTCACTCCATTTAGGTCTATACTGAGTTTCATCGCATTACAAACCAGAATCTTCCAAACACGTTCTATGCAGAACTTGACCGCCACAGTCTTCACCTGATGACTTTATATCATCAGAAGGCATCAAAAAAGGAAAGACTTCTGATGCACTTGCTGAGATTCTCAGGATTCATGACTTGAAGGTATTATGTTGTTAGGCACTGTTACTGAGCCTACAATGAAAAATAAAAACATGAGTAAGACTTTTCCTTTTCTGTTTGGATTTTAGCCTCTTTTTCTCCTTGTTGGCATGTGAATACATGATATCACTTGGATCTGCCCAAGTGACATCTAAAAAAAGATTGATTTGGTCTCTATTACATTACAGTTACTTTATAAAAGAGCTTTTTGACTGTGCATTACAATATCATGACATGATGAAGTACTTTAGATGAGATCATTACCTGTGCTTGTGTATGCATTAATTGTTGCATGAATGGTATCATAAATGTGATCAGTGCCTGAAATAAATAAAAAAAAAAAATAAGAGACCATTCGTCTGATCTGTATATCTTATTAATTAAAGCCCACAGGGAAATATTGTTTTTCATTTTGACACAGACTTAAAAAAATTAATCTAAGTAAAATATTTCTTGTGCTAATAACACACAAAATAAAGTTACAGTTACTAAAAAATAATTTTGTTATTGTTTTGAAAATAAAATTAAACTAATGACATATAGCCAAATTATATGTCAGTTACACAAAAAATGTTTTTAACTTCAGAGGAGTGGGACTTTATGTTAGCTAAAGATGATGTGTGTACTTTGAACAGTGGTAAAACACTTTCTCCCATCCCAGCCTAATATATTAAGACAGCTATAAGCCAATCATAGATTCATTTCTTTTTACATTATTCAGATTAGTTTCTCACTGCACTAGACACTGTTTACAAGCATTGTAAAAAGATTTGAGACTGACCGGAGTGCAGTGCCGTACACCCATATTCACTCTGGTCCAGCTCTGATGTCTGACTGATATTCTGCTGTTGATTGACAATAGAGGGAGACAAAGATCCTCCACCTAGTCAAACACAGTGTTTACATGAAAGTTTTGAGGAATAAAGGGGTCTGAAATCAAACAAATGAATATACTGTCTGCATACATGTTTGTAAATGACATGCTAACGTTCTTATTCATAAGACTTCAATAAAAACTCCTCCATATTAAGGTCGGTGCAAATGTATTCATAAATTGCCATTGAATTCTAAGAGGGCAGAAGATGAACCTTTGTTGTTTTTGTAGCACCGCAGCAGGATCAGTATGAAAATGATCAAAAGCGTGACACTCAGTCCTACAGTCACTGCAGTTATCAGGCCATGAGACAGAGGTTTTGAGGCTGAGGAAGATACATACATTTATATATTTAAAAATGTGCTGCAAATTATACTAAACATTTTTAATAGTGTTTATAGTTCTTCTGTACAGTTTCACCTCTGACTGAGATCCAGCTCTTGGGTGACTCTCCTCTCTCTGTGTGTTTACAGTAGTAGAAACCTTCGTGTGACTTTGAGACAGTATGGATGATCATCTCTCCTGTAGTCTGCTTCTGGAGGAGTGATCCATCTTTATAGAAATCAGCTGTGAGGTCTGAGGGATTTGAATATCGATGTAAACAGCGTAGAGTCAGAGAATCTCCTTCAGTCACAGGATGAACAGGACTCTCCAGAATCACACGACCATCTACAGAACAGAGGAAATGTGTGCTTATTGTAATGCAAATAGTGAGATTATATCAAAAACTGTAGAAAATGTCAGTGGTGTTAACTCATACAATGTTGGGTTGTTATGCATGGTTGTCAGAGCATTGCTATGCGGTTCCTACAGTTTTCTTAATAGTTTTCAACTTGTTGATGTGCGGCCGGTATAGGATATTTACTGACTAAGTAAAAGAGCCCACAAGTTTCTATGATATTCTGGTCCATAAGTTTAAGTCTCGTACAGGTCTCGTACCATTAATAATTTGCTGATATAGTTCAAACAAAACAAGAATTGTATCACATGCTTAATACATTCTTTGCTATCCCAATCATTCACTGACTGTAAACTACCAGTGAAATTAATAAATACAGAGTTGTAGACTCACTGTGTACAGTGATATTAACAGGATTACTCTTCTCTCCAGACTGAGACTGACACCAGTACACTCCAGTGTCAAAAGTGTAGACGGGACTGATTCTACATGTAGATCCTGTTTGTGATGCCCGGTGTGAAAATGAACAAACACTTAATCTGTCTGTGTATGTTCTCACTGTCCATTCAGTAGAGTTACTCTGATCCTCACAGCTCAGAGACAGAGAGTCTTGTGAGAAGTGTTGAGTTCTGTTGGGACTGATGATCAGAGACACTGAAGGAGAGACACCTGAGAAACACATTACAGCTTGAACTTAGAAATGCTTAAAATTACATCTGAACATGACACTTCTTTTTTTAATATATTAGAAATGCTTTTTCTTTAAATAAATAAATACTATAATTTAACTCACCAGTGACCCATATTAGCTGTGTGTTGCTGTGATCTGTGTAATAGGCTGGTTCTCCTCTCTCTGCGCTGCACTTATAAACTCCTGTGTGATTTACAGCAGCAGAACTGAGAGTGTAGTTTCCTCCAGCTCCTCTGCTGCTGTCTGACAGGAGTTTATAATTTAACGTATTATCTTCTTTGTACCAGCTAAATGTGCAGTCTGTAGAGGAGTCTTTAACCTCACAGATCAGAGTCACTGAGTCTCCTTCAGTCACCCACTTCTGTGGAAATACACTTAAAACTGCTTTCCAATCTGAAATTGATACCTCTTTCATTAGTAACATTAATGTTAATGTAAATGTTAAATTAATGTTTGACTTTTGCTGTTTATACTGAGAATAATGAACAAACAAACATAGAAACTCACTTAAAACAGTCAGTGTAACAGCATCACTGATCTTTGAGTTTTGTCCATCTCTTGTTTTTCCACTACAGGTGTATTTACCACTGTGTGTGTGTTCAACACTGTTGATTTTGCACTCCTGTGTCTTGCATTGATTGACAGTGTTTTTATAACCGTTGTTGGTATTCTTTACAGTCCAGCTGTATGTCCACTCAGTGTCTCCTCCACCCTGTATGTCACATCTGAGAGTGACTGTTTCTCCTCTGAACAGCTGATTTTTAGGCTTCACTGTCAAAACAGCTTCAAAATGCTCTGTGCAAACACAATTACACAATATTTAATCAAACAACATAACGAAAACATGAAAAGTAATAAAATACATTCTATAAATAAAAATACAACTAATTACAAGAGTGACATCATTTTGCAATTCAGTAGAATATTCAACAAAATGAATGTTTGATTAATTTGTTATAAACAGGTCAGTGCAGCTCCTTTAATATTTGATGTGAGTTCAGGTTTTGGCCTTGATCCTGCAGGAGAGCAAGAAACATGAAGGAGTTGAGGAGGTCACCTGCTCATCTCTGAGTCTTTATCACAGCAATTACTCACCTTTAACAGAGAGAGTCACATGATTACTGTCCTGTGAGGATGAAGGTCTTTTATCTCTCACTCCTCTACACCAGTACTGATCCTGATCAGATTCAGCAGCTCCTTTGATAGTAAAAGTGTCTCTGTTTACAGTGTGATGCTCAGATGCAGACACTGAAGTGTTGTTTTTATACCACTGATATCTCCAGTCACTGTACTGAGTCTCTATCTCGCACTTCAGAGTCACTCTCTCTCCAGTGAACACTGAACTGTCTGGCTCAACATTCACTGTAACTCTGGGTAAATCTGTAGAGAGAATACAATATATACTTAAGACATTTGTTCACACAGAATAAATAAATCTGACCTCTTATAAAGGTCTTAGTAAAATAAATCTGTCATCATGTTTTGAATATTTTTGTACATTGCTGATTTGAAAGATGATGAACACAGATGAACTCTCTCACCTGTGACTGTCAGAGTAACTTCATTACTGGTGTATTTGTATTGTGACCCTTTTATATCTCCTCCATAACAGGTGTATTTACCTGCATTAAACTGAGTAACAAAACTGATATTGTAGTCCTGTAGTTTATTTTGGTGGACGAATGAACCATCTTTATCCCAGGTGTACTGCCAGATAGTGACTCCTCTCTCCTGTATGTCACATCTGAGAGTGACTGTCTCTCCTCTGAATACACGTTTATCAGGCTGTATGGTCAGTTTTGCTTTTGGTCTAACTGTACAATGACAACAATTCACACTGAAAATAGTTAAAAATAATGTTCAGTATTTAATGCATAAACACAGATACACAATTTTAAATCAGTTTAGAAGATGTTTTGTCCTCTTTATCTATCACTGCCACTTGTTTAGTGTCTAATGCAATGTATTAAATTGTGTTCCTAGAACTGAGTATTACAGAAATTTGTGTGGTGTCAGCAGAGTTACTAATTTTCAATACTAAGGAAATGTTACTTTTATGTGTGACTACATGCTTTATAACTAGTTAGCCAAAATGACTGATATTTCTGAAGAAATTGTCATTTTTATATGCAGTTGTTTTAGGTGTTGCCACCTGTCACAGTAACATCTCAGAACTGTCTGCAGGGATACAACACAACACAAGTAATTATAACTTTGAAAAGGTGCAAGTCAAGATGATAATGCTAATTTTCAGCTGGTTTGTAACAGTAAGCATTCTATCAGACATATCTGAATATATATGAATCAAATTCAATCACCTTCATTGTGTCCAGAGTGGATGTTTGAAATCAGTACTGAAAAAGAACAAGGAGAAAACTATTAAATTATATTTTACATATAAAATTAGCCACAAGTATACTATAAGTTCAAGCTCTTCCTATTTGTTTCTAGATCTAGTGGCATCTACATTCAAGTGATGTTGCAAAAGTTCACATGTAGTTTAACCTCAAAGGTTTACTAAAATGTTTAGCTTGATCTATCCAGAACGGGTTTAGATTATGTTTAAGAGCTGAGAGTTGCCTCTGAGGTATTAGTGTCACTGTGATTAGTAGCAGGGGCGAGGCCACATAAGGGCCAGAGTGGCACTGGTCCACTCAGATTGACAGCTGGTCCACCCAATCAAAACTGACGAAATATACTAATAGTTTGAGTCTGAATTTTGTCGCAATCATAGCTCACATGCAAGATAATCATTATATTTCTGTTCGAAATATAGTTAGAAAAATGTGTTTTTATTTCAAATAAGAAAACTTCGATATGGTTCTGGTGATTTGAAACGGGTCACGGCGCGAATATTTTCAGGTCTGCATAGCGCTTTATACAGTCATGCCTGTAACGGATCCACTCAGCACCAAGATAATTTATTCACGTTTTGTCTCAATTTCTTTTATTATTATTTTTTACATGGGAGTGTGTTAGAAGTTTCTGTAGATGACATGTGTAAGACTTCTCAGTGGAAGGAGGAGGCGAGAAGCAGATTTCCTGGTTCAGGTAAGCGTTTTATTCTCCTTACTACAGCAAATACACGTTCAGGGCTCTTGCACTGTTCAATGATTAACTCTAAAAATATAAAAACTACTTCACAAAAATATACTCTTGAAATAATAAACTCATGGCTTCACAATTGGCTCTCTGGTGCCCAGGATCTCTCTCGTCTAACTGCTGTGTGGCTCTATTTATGCCGCTCTCCCCGTGCTCACTGAAATTAGAGTCAGGTGTTAGACATAATTTAACTCAGGTGTAAGCGCCCTTACCGCTTTCTCTCTCTCCGGAGAGATGCTTGACCACGCCCCCGCTGCCACATATCCCCACCACCTGACTCAGGCCGGGGCGGCATCCGGCCTGCCTACCACTCCCCCCCCATTCCTGGAAAGGAAATCGGTGACAGCCATCTGCGCTCCAGGTCTGTGGACCACCTTTAACTTAAACGGCTGAAGAGCCAGATACCAACGGGTAATCTGGGCATTGGTATCTTTCATGCGGTGGAGCCACTGGAGTGGGGCGTGATCGGAACAGAGGGTGAAGGCCCGCCCCAACAGGTAGTATCGGAGAGTGAGGACCACCCACTTGATGGCGAGACACTCCTTTTCCACAGTGCTGTACTTAGTTTCCCTCAATGAGAGCTTACGGCTAATGTACAGCACTGGGCGCTCCTCCCCCTCCACCACCTGCGAGAGCACGGCCCCCAGCCCCCTGTCTGAAGCATCTGTCTGTAAAACAAAAGGGAGAGAGAAGTCAGCTGGATGTAAAAGCGGCCCCCCGCGTGCAGCTTTAACTTGCGTGAACGCCCGCTGACACTGCTCGGTCCATTGGACTGGGTCTGGAGCTCCCTTTTTAATGAGATCAGTCAGCAGGCTGGTGACGTCCGAATAATTAGGTACGAACCTTCTATAATAGCCAGCCAGCCCCAGGAACTGTCTCACCCCCTTTTTGGTCTTGGGTCTCGGGCAGGTCGTAATCACCGCTGTCTTGTCAATTTGGGGACGCACCTGCCCGTGGCCCAAGTGGAACCCCAAATACCGTACCTCCACCCGTCCAATCGCGCACTTCTTCGGGTTCGCTGTGAGTCCCGCTCGGCGCAGCGATCTCAGAACCGCCCTCAGATGTTGCATGTGCCGCTGCCAATCATTGCTGTAAATGATGATGTCATCTAAATAGGCAGCGGCGTAAACTGAATGCGGTCTGAGGATTCAGTCCATGAGACACTGAAACGTAGCCGGGGCCCCAAACAAACCGAACGGAAGTGTCACAAATTGGTGTAATCCAAACGGTGTGGAGAAGGCGGTTTTCTCACGGGAAATTGGTGTCAAGGGGATCTGCCAATAACCCTTCGTCAAATCCAATGTCAAATAAAAATGAGCAGTGCCCAACCGATCGAGCAACTCATCAATGCGAGGCATTGGATACGCATCAAATTTAGACACCGCGTTGACTTTTCTATAATCCACACAGAATCGCACAGACCCGTCGCTCTTAGGCACTAGAACAACTGGGCTGGACCAATCGCTGTGGGATTCTTCTATTACCCCCATATCGAGCATTGCATCCAATTCTTCCCAAACGATTTTCTTCTTGTGTTCGGGTAATCGATAGGGGCGGCTACGTACCACGACCCCAGGCTTGGTCTCGATGTGGTGATGGATGAGGTTTGTACGTCCCGGTAGAGGGGAGAACACATCCGCAAACTCCTGTTGCAACCTAGCAACCTCCGCGAGTTGACTCGGTGAGAGGTGGTCTCCGCAAATGACTGGGGTGAACTGTTTATGTTTTGAACTCACCTCCGGTCCGAGCACCGCCTTCTCTGGAACTACCATAGCCAACGTCACGGGAACCGCCTCCCTCCACAATTTCAGGAGATTGAGGTGGTATATTTGACGTGCGCCCCCTCTATCGGTTCGTTTAACCTCATAATCGAGATCTCCCACTCATCGTGTGACCTCAAAGGGTCCTTGCCACTTGGCAAGTAATTTAGAGCTTGATGTGGGAAGCAATACAAGCACTTTATCTCCCGGTGCAAATTCCCTTAGCTGAGTTCCCCTGTCATACAGTCGGCGCTGTCGTTCTTGAGCTTGGAGCAAATTCTCCTGTGTTAGCTGTCCCAAAGTGTGGAGTTTTGCTCTAAGATCAAGAACGTACTGAATTTCAT
Organism: Myxocyprinus asiaticus; assembly: GCF_019703515.2. Classification (NCBI taxonomy): domain Eukaryota; kingdom Metazoa; phylum Chordata; class Actinopteri; order Cypriniformes; family Catostomidae; genus Myxocyprinus; species Myxocyprinus asiaticus. The sequence goes on along the minus strand of NC_059356.1, from coordinate 44,111,642 downwards.
TTTTACTGTTTGAAGGTCCCTCTTCCCAGGCCTCTCGCAATACATCAAGCACACTGCGTGGGCGTCGCCCATACAGCAGCTCGAATGGGGAGAAGCCAATGGATGAATTTCTAGCATCGTCGTGCACGAAATTACGAATCATTCTTTTGAGGGTTTTATTAAATCGTTCCAACAGGCCATCCGTTTGAGGATGGTACAGCTGGTGCGAATCGATTTAATACTCAACAGATGGACGTGCTTTCCCGGGCGGCCACAAGCGGCGGGCTAGAGTGGAACCCTCCACTCTACCCTGAACCCTCGTGGCTCGACGATCGGTTCCTGGGCACTGGATGCCGCCACGGCCAGGCCCCGCCCCCATTCCTTTCGGTCACGATCACTGTCTTTCATGTCTGGGCACTGCTCACACGGAGACAGCATTCGTGGATGATCATGTTCTCATTGCGAGGACATGTCCATGGTAACGATGCGGTCACAGTTCGCCTTCGTAAGAAAGAAAGCCACCCCAGAGGCTACCCTGCCTTGGTCCTTTTACCCACGGGTATGAGGCCAGCGAGGCTAGCACTGAGGGCAATTTGGGGACCCCAAAGGGACCGCCTCCACCGGGTATCCCCCCGTGGACCTCCCATTCCCCAGCACGCTCGTCTGCCCCGATCGGGCTTCAGGATGAGTCCGCCGGCTCGTCTCATGGCGAGTTCGACCTCTTATTCGGAGCCCGCGAAAGTGATGAGCTCTCGAGCACAGCATCGAAGAGCGGGCTTGTCCAGTCAGAAGCCTCAGCTGGGCTCCTCCCTTCGGGGACGATTGCCCAGTCACAGGCTGACACGGAGATGACGACATGCTTTCCCGGGCAGCCGCGAGTGTCGGCTAGAGTGGAACCCTCTGCTCTTCCCTGAACCCTCGTGGCTCGATGATTGGTTCCTGGGCTCGCGGTGCCGCTCAAAGCCACGCCCCGCCCCTGTTCCTTTCTTCCCGGAAGTGCATGAAGAGCTGACAAGGTCATGGGAGGCATTTTTACTGCCCGGTCCCGATCTTTTCAGCTTCCCCGCCCTCACTACCCTCGATAGTGGGGTGGCCAAGGGCTATTCGGCAATCCCGTGGTGGATAAAGACACTTGCGGTGCACCTATGCCCGCAGAGCACCGCCACCTGGCACGGGTGCCCAAAGCCCCCGTCCAAGGCCTGTAGGTTTACGTCATCTCTGACGGCCAAGGCCTACGGTGCCGCTGGACAAGCCACCTCTGCCCTGCACGCCATGGCTCTTCTGCAATTCCGCTAAGGCGCTAAAGGAACTGCACAAGGGTAGTTCCGCCCCGGGATTGATGCAGGAACTGCGCTTGGCAACCAACCTCGCTCTCCGAGCAACGGAGGTCATGGCGCGGTCTCTCGGGCGGACAATGTCCACATTAGTGGTCCAGGAGCACCACCTTTGGCTCAACCTGGTCGAGATGGGTGAGACCAACAGGACACGATTCCTTGCTGCCCCCATCTCCTAGGCTAGCCTATTCAGCAACACCGTCAAGGACTTTGCCCATCAGTTCTCAACGGTGGAGCAGTAGACGGATGCTAGCCGGAATATCCTGCCCCGGCGCGGCTCAAGATCCCGCACCCCGTCAACTTGTCACCAAGGGTGTCCCCCTGTGGTGACTGCACCGGCTCTGCAAGAGCCCGCCACTTTGGCCCGGCCCTGGTGTGGAGCCCACCACAGGAAGCAGATGCCACCCGTCTCACGGCCGCCCAGAACCTGTGAAAGGCTTCAAAGTGCCCTTCAGACGGGCGACCCGGGGACAATGAAGCCCACTGCTCTGGAGCTGGTAAGCAGATCTCTCCATCTTTTTTGTTACCTTTTGCATTTAATTGCACTGCATGCCCAAGTGGCTGCAGTACTCAAGAGTTCAGCAAGAGTGGTTTCCTTGTTCCCTGGGTCACGTATCCAGTGTGCACGGCCGTCATCACGACCACCATCCACCACTCTATTTGGCAGGTTTGGCACTCCAGCGGCAGTCTCCCGCCCCTGAGCGCCCAGCTGTTGCACAAATCCGCCCCCGATGTGACAGTCTCCATGGGTCACAAGAACAGGCCTCTTCCTCCCCCATCCCAGGCTGTTCCGGGGGTGGTCACAAGGAGCCAGGTAAGTGCTTCAATGTCCTTAGACTCAGCACGGCCACGATGTGGTGCAGCACCTCGAGCTCCGCCCCGCCACGAGTCCCCACCTGCCGGTATGTCCGATGACATTGTCCCTTTGGTCCCCCTTACACGGAACTTGGACCTTCGCGATGGCTGGTCCGGACCATCCGACTCGGCTACATGATTCACTTCGCCGGGCATCCGCCGAGGTTCAGCGAGGTCCACTTCACCTTGGTGAAGGACGAAAATGCTGCTACCTTGCGCGGAGATCGCTACCCTCCTACGGAAGGGCGCGATAGAACCTGTACCTCCAGCTGAGATGACAAAGGGGTTTTACAGCCCCTACTTCATCGTACCGAAAAAACGCGGTGGGTTGCGGCCAATCTTGGACCTGTGAGTACTGAACTAGGCTTTACACAGACTCCCATTCAAGATGCTGACGCAAAAGCGCATTCTGGCGAGCGTCCGGCATCAAGATTGGTTTGCGGCGGTAGACCTGAAGGATGCATACTTCCTCGACACAGACCCTTCCTGCGGTTTGCATTCAAGAGTCAGGTGTATCAGTACAAAGTCCTCCCTGTCTCCTCGTGTCTTTATGAAGGTCGCAGAGGCTGCCCTTGCCCCGTTAAGGAGGTGGGCATTCGCATTCTCAACAATCTCGATGACTGGGTAATCCTAGCTCATTCTCGAGACATGTTGTGCACACACAGGGACCTGGTGCTCTCACACCTCAGCCGACTAGGGCTTCAGGTCAACTGGGAAAAGAGCAAGATCCTCCCGGTTCAGAGCATCTCTTTTCTCGGTTTGGAGTTGGACTCAGTCTCTTTGACGGCACACCTTATGAACGAGCACGCCCAGTCGGTGCTGGCCTGTTTGACAGCGTTCAAACAGAAAACAGCGGTTCCACTGAAACTTTTTCAGAGGCTCCTGGGGCATATGGCATCCTCGGCGGTGGCCACCCCGCTCGGGTTGATGCATATGAGGCTGCTTCAGCACTGGCTCCAGACCCGGTTCCCAAGATGGGCATGGCACCACGGGACACATCGTGTGGACATCACGCCGGTCTGTCACTGTCTTTTCAGCCCTTGGATCGACCTCTCGTTTCTACAGGCAGGCGTTCCTCTAGAACTGGTCTCCAGGTGCGTCGTGGTCACGACAGATTTCTCCAAAATGGGCTGGGGCGCTGTTTGCAATGGGCACACAGCCGCCGGCCTCTGGTCGGGTCCGCGACTGCATTGGCACATCAACTGCCTTGAGTTGTTGGCAATTCTGCTCACCCTGCAGAGGTTGCAGCCATTGATCCAGGGCAAGCACATGTTAGTTCAGACAGACAACATGACAATGGTAGCATATGTCAACCGCCAAGGCGGTCTGCGCTCTTGTTGTATGTCACAACTCGCCTGCCGTCTCCTCCTCTGGAGTCAGCAGCACTTCAAGTCGCACACATCCCAGGCAACCTCAACACTACAGCGGACACACTATCATGACAGGTTACCCTCAGGAGAGAGTGGAGACTCCACCTTCAGGTGGTCCAGCTGATTTGGAGTCGATTCGACAGGCACAGGTGCACCTGTTCGCCTCCCAAGAATCCTCCCTACTGCCCGCTCTGGTACGTCCTGACCAAGGCCCCCCTCGGCATAGACACGCTGGCACACAGCTGGCCCCCTGGCCTGTGCAAATATGCGTTTCCCCCAGTGAGCCTGCTTGCACAGACCCTGTGCAAAGTCAGGGAGGACGAGGAGCAGGTCATCCTGGTAGCATCCTACTGGCCCACCCAGATGTGGTGCTTGGACCGCACACTCCTTGCGACAGCTCCCCCCTGGCAAATTCCCCTGAGGAAGGATCTTCTTTCTCAGGGACGAGGTACCCTCTGGCACCTGCGACCAGACCTCTGGAATATCCATGTCTAGCCCCTGGATGGGACGCGGAAGACCTGCGGTGGTAGGCACGATCACTCAGGCTAGGGCCCCCTCTACGAGGCACCTGTATGCCTTTAAGTGGCATCTGTTCGCTAAGTGGTGTTCTTCCCGACATGAAGACCCCAGAGATGTGCAGTCGGATCAGTGCTTTCCTTCCTGCAGGAGAGGTTGGAAGGGAGGCTGTCCCCTTCCACCTTGAAGGTGTACGTTGCCGCCATAGCAGCACACCAGTTGATGGTAAGCCCTTAGGGAAGCACGACCTGATCATCAGGTTCCTAAGAGGCACCAGGAGGCTGAATCCCACCAGACCGCACCTCGTTCCCTCATGGGACCTCTCTGTAGTTCTTCAGGGTCTACAGGGAGCCCCCTTTGAGCCTTTGCAGTCAGCCGAGCTTAAGGCACTCTCCTTGAAGACTGCCCTCCTGACTGCGCTCACCTCCATCAAGAGGTTAGGTGACCTGCAAGTGTTCCTGGAGTTCGGTCCGGGTTACTCTCACGTGATCCTGAGACCCCAACTGGGCTATGTGCCCAAGGTTCCCACCACCCCCTTTTAGGGACCAGGTGGTGAACCTGCAAGCGCTGCCCCAGGAGGAGGCAGACCCAGCCCTGTCATCGCTGTGTCTGGTGCACGCTTTACGCATCTATTTGGATCACACTCAGAGCTTTAGAATATCTGAGCAGCTCTTTGTCTGCTTTGGTGCACAGCGGGAAGGAAGCGCTGTCTCCAAGCAGAGGATCGCCCACTGGCTCATTGATGCCATAACTATGGCATATCTCGCCCAGGACATGCCACCCCCGGTAGGGCTATGAGCCCATTCTACCAGGGCTGTAGTGGCTCCTTGGGCCCTGGCCAGGGGTGCCTCTCTAACAGACATTTGCAGAGCAGTGGGCTGGGCAACACCCAACACCTGTGCAAGGTTCTATAACTTCCGGGTGGAACCGGTTTCATCCCAGGTAGTGGCACGCAACACAAGCGGATAAGCCCGGGATAGCTGGCCGGGTGTATCACTTGCACATAGCATCTTCCACCTCCTTTTGAGCTGAAGACATGCACCATTAATTCCCAGTAGTGTTCACAAGTTTGTTCCCTGATTGACTTCCTCCGAGCCCTGTGGCAGTCAAGTTTTCGGAGAGGTTTGCTGCCAGCCCAGTACACGTGCTAACTAAGAGCCCTGTTCTGGGGTAGGTGCTCCGCATGTGGCGGTTCCCTGTAAGGCTAACCCCATGCGATATATATCTTCCGCTAATTCATTTCCCTGTTGGCAAACTGCGTCTTCCTTGGGCAGAGCCCCTCTGCCCTAGTCTCCATATTTGTAAAACTCCTCCACCATTGGGCAGGATCTACCTTGAAGACTCTCCACATGGTTGGAAAGACCATGTGACATATTTTTCCACTTAAATATCCCCCCCCCCCTTTGGGCGAGGTGTGGTCTCCGCTGTGTCTTCCCCTTGGGAGGGACATGCCCCGACTAGACCTGGCGGCCCAGTTGGATAATCCCCCTTCTTTTTTAGGGAGTGGAAAAAAAAGAAGGGGAATAGAGGCCACGACTGGGTTAATCCTGTCTCTATCTTTTGGGTAGTCGACTTGTCCCCAAAGAGCCGTTCGACACTCATAACTATGTTGGGGGAGGTTACGTGTCGACCTGGTGTGCTGGCTATGAGGCACACAGTAGTCTGCCCACCACACACCGCCAGTTCACGTAACACAGTTCAGCCAATTGTGGCATTTCATATAGGGACCCCTAGTGTCACTACATTGACACAACGTCGAGTGAGTGACAGATAGGGAACGTCATGGTTACTTGTGTAACCTCTGTTCCCTGATGGAGGGAATGAGACATTGTGTCCCTCCTGCCACAATGCTGAACTACCCGCTGAAATGGCCAGACCTTATATCGGCTCCTCAGCATAAAACCTGAATGAGTGGTTGCATACCAGCTCCTTTTATACCCGTATGTCCGGGGGAGTGGCATGCAAATACCACTCGCCAATTTTCATTGGCCTTTTATCAAAGACCAGAGGTGTCTCGGGCTCCCAAGAGTGACCCCTAGTGTCACTACATCGACACAACGTCTCGTTCCCTCCATCAGGGAACGGAGGTTACACCAGTAACCATGACGTTTTGGCGCGAAACTGTCTGCTATAAAAACAGGTGCACAAACACCATTTCCTCTGAATTTCTTCCTTCAAGACAGCGATCATCTCTTGTCTAGATGCCCTCTACCTTCGCCGTCGATATACACAAGTCAGCGGGCAGAATCCTCACGGGAAAACTTTCCACTCCCCTGCAGTGCTCCGGCGAACATCACACCGCCTCGCCAATTGATGCTTCACTGGTGAACGGGCCTCAGCATCCTGATTCCCCGCAGTGCACCGGCAGGGTTTATGTTTCCTTACATAGCAATTATGTATTGTGTATTGCATATTGTATGATGTAAATATAAATATATGTTAATTTATATATATATATATATATATATATATATATATATATATATATATATATATATATATATATATATACATATCTCTAAGAGTCACTTACATGTTCGCGTCTTTTTAAAGTTGTCATTCCATAAGTGTTCCTTGTGCAAGAGGCACATCCCAAGTCGAATCACCTTTGTTCTGAGGGATGATTCAGCCTCACATGCCCTCCAACCCGCCTCTTCTGTGATTCCCATGGGATCACATGAGTAGGCACGGCAGGGCAGCAAGGTCGAGCAGGATGTCTTTGAGGTGGTCCACGCCTGCGAGCCCCTCAATCTCTCCGAAGCGCATGTTTTCTGATACACTATGTGCGAGACGAGCTCCGACCTCTCGTGCAGCAGTTCTGATGCTGGGGTTGATAATGACGATGTCATGTTTCTCGTTGCATCAGGCGAGTGGTCAGTGGATGATGCTGCCACCCCTTCCCCCAGCGAAGGAGGGGAACGTGCACGCACCACTGACAGGGAGATGCTCCGCGTCCTTACAAGGGCGGTTTTTAGATGCTGTGTCAAGTTAAAAAAAACTTCTTCAACTGATATAAATGCGTCTTGAGACTCCTGTGTTCTGCTCTATTCACTGTGATGCATTTTGCTTTTTAGCGCAAAAACGCATATGTCTGAACGGTTACTGGAAGAAATGCTTTAGCCAATAGTTACATGAATGCTACTCATACTTGAGAAAATAAATAAATGCTTATCTCAAAGTCACCAGAATTGAACGCTTTGGTGTTGATATTATAGTACCACCTGTTGAATCTTCTCCGAATCTGCAGCTAGGTAGGTAACTGTTGTCCAAGTCGACCGCAAATAACCAACACATATAAACAGATATACATCGGCCACTGCCATCGGTGAATGACATCGTATTTGCCGATAGGCCGATGGCAGTCGACAAGTTAAATATCGGCCAATACCGATGTTTGGCTGATAAATCAGTGCATCCCTAGTGCTAACTAAGGCAAGAATCACTATTATTATTGCTCACACTTTGATATGAACAAACTCTAATTCTAAGTATTAACTTTCAGTGTGTAACCTGTCCCAAAGCGTTTGTGCTACAGACATGAATGAGTCCTCAAATCATTAAGCCTTTATTGAGCCTGAAGGATGATTCAAACAGGTGAATAAATCCCATAAATTGACATTGAAGGAGGACCTAGGGACTAGACTTGGGGGTGTGTTATATTGACTTGCGCCAGTTAGCAACCACCTAGCAACCACTCAAAACACCCTAGCAACCACATGGCAATGAGCAAAAAACTACAGACACCTTACCAAACAGATAGCAATGCTCTAGCAGTTACCCACAACACCCTAGCATTGCAGCGATGAGTTTTGCATGGGCAAGCAATATTTAATTTTTCTTCAGTTGAATCTAGTTCTACTTTAATCAAGTTTAACATTCATACTATATTTAAAACATATATACCAAGACCCTTTTGATTATTCATGAATTTGCAGGAATACTGTATGTACATTCTGATGATGAAGTGAAAACAAACTGTGTTCTTTGTACTTCACACAAATATCTGTGAGTCCATATTTAACTGAGAGACTGTGTGTGAAAGAGGAAGGACTAATAAAACTCATTCATGTGCACAAACCTCTGGGTGATTCTGAGATTAATCTTTAGTCACAGTGTGAAGTGAAGATCACATCAGTGTATTTTAGATCTTGATTTACACGTCATACAGAATGAGAATTCAGTTTGCTCTGTTCAATATTTTTTTTTGTTTTTGTTTTTGTGTGCACTCTGGCATGAACCCTAAAAAATATAGTATCACAGGCGTAATACTATATTAACATTCATTCATACTAAAAATGCAGAAGAATGACTAGATTCTTAAATGCTTTTCACATCTATGCTTAACCCTGGTTAAAGGTACATTAGTAAGATTTTAGCTGGCTCTTCCTCGCCCCATCGGTCCCAGTAGATCTTGTGGTTTTGGCCATATACTCGTGATTGGCGATTGATGTCGCACCGTTTATCTGTGATCCGCACCTGAGAGCTGCAGGTAGTAGCGGTTTGTTTCGTGACTCCCTCTTGTTTGGACATTTTATCTTTCTGCTTGCACTCATTCTGATCGGACTCTCTGGTGGACCACACTCTTGTTGATCAATATAATATCACTCTAGACTACACTGTTGACTCGGGCTCCGTTGTTGTTTGTAGTAAGTATATTGTGTTTGTTGTTAAATTCTTTGGTTTGCTTGTTTATTTACATGTACTTTTATGTTTGAGCATTGGCTGAACATGTCATATAAAGTAAACATGTTATTATTTTCATCATTATAAGCGGTAGTAATTCTCAGAGCTGGTTGGTTTGGTTCATGATTTAGAACTCATGGTTTAGAAGGATTTTATGAAAAGTCTATGGGAATAATGAATGGGAAAAATACTTCCAGAATTGACACGGCTGAAAAAGTGGGCGGGCACTGTATTGCATGACACTGTATCAGGTGCTGTCAATATGGCAGCGCCCATGAGGGGGTGACCCACTCCATGTAAAATTAAACAGCTTTTTTTGGTTTCTGATATGACTTGAGTCTTCATCTCATCTCATCATTTACAACATATTTCTAAAAAATGCTTTTCATGTCTTTGTGTAAAACTTTTTTATAAGCAAAAACTTTGAGAACCTTTAAACAAAAATTTACTTATTTACATTTATGTTTAGAATTATAAAACCTTATAATAACCATTAGTTATTAAAACATTTTGTATTGTGCAACATTTTGTAACATTTTGCACATCATTTGTTTTTATTGTTTTTATGTGATTGTCACATAAAACCTTCCTGCAATGTTCTGGAATGGTTGGTTTATGGATATAAAAAATAAAACTTATAAAGAACATTCCTAAAACAGTAGGAGTTGGTTCTCAAAGGAATTACCAATTGGGAACCATACACTAGCATTAGGGAAACATTCTGTGTGAATTGGGTAATTAGTGATTTTAGAAGCACCCCAGCCATAGGCACTAGAATATCATAGACACATGGGAAATTAAGGAATAGTTTTTAGGCCAACTCCAACATGGAATTGTTTAGTTTTGCACAGGGATGCACCAATCGTGTTATATTAAGAAAATATAAACATTTATATTTTAGTACCAGTTAAAGTCTCTTTCAAATCCTGACTGTTTAGACTCAGTGACTGACTTGGGTAACCTGTCCTGATTTTACAAGCCGTTTCCCACATTTCAACACTTTTTTATCCCGATAGTTAGTCTTAGCTTTAGTTTGATTGCTTTAAATAAAGTGATATTGCTGTGCTACATGTTTTATCTGTCATTAAAAAAATAAATTAAAAAAAACAGTAGCGGGTAATGAGAAACTCTGTCATTTGTGCAGTTTCAGTTAGGCAACTTTTTCATGGTGGTTTTGTGGGCAGCTCTATACTTCCCTCCTCACCACCCACTGCTGCCAGCTTTCTGCCTGTGAAAATATATCTTTCCTGGCTAGAAATCAAAGAAGAATAGAGGTCTACGTCGGTTAGCACTGGGGGCGATTTGGGGACCTCAATGGGACCACCTCTGCCAGGTATCCCCCTACGGACCTCCCATTCCCCAGCACACTCACTTGCCACGATCGCGCACTCGGACGAGATCGCCGGCTCGTCTCAGGGTGAGTTCGACCTCTCGTTCAGAGCCCGGGAAGAGGATGAGTTATCGAATGCAGCATCGTAGAGCGGGCTCGTCCAGTCGGACGCAGAGACTTTGACTGGGCTTCCCCCTTCCGGGATGGTCGCCCAGTACCAGGCCGACATGGAAATGATGGACATGCTTTCCCGGGTTGCCGTGAGCGTCAGGCTAGAGTGGGACCCTCCACTCCCCCCTTAACCCTCGCGGCTCAACAATTGGTTCCTGGGCTCAGGGCGCCGCCCACGCCCACGGCCACGCCAGCCCCGTTCCTTTCTTCCCGGAAATGCATGAGGAGCTGACAAGATCATGGGAGGCACCTTTTACTGCCCAGTCCTGTTCTTCGGAGTGGCCAGGGGGTATTCGGTGATCCCCCAGGTGGATATTCCTTCTGCAGGTGTGCCACCCCCTGTGAGGTTACGAGCCCACTCTACCAGGAATGTGGCGGCCTCCTGGGCCCTACTGAGGTAGGTGCTCCGCATGCGATGGTTCCCCGAATGCAACCCCATGTGATATTTTCCACAAAATCGTTTCCCTGTCGGTAAACTGCATCTTCCTTGGGCAGGGGCCCCTCTGCCCCCGGTCGCCATGCTTTGTAGAAACTCCTCTTTGGGTAGGACCTACCATGGGACCTCTCCGCATGACATACTTCCAACAAGGCCCCCCTTTTTTGGGTGGGGTGTGGTCTCCGTGGTGGACACCCTTGGGAGTGACACCCCTCCGATGTAAACACTCCCAGTCAGTTAACAAATTCCACTCTTTTTGGGGAAAAAAGAGAAGGAAAAGAGGCCACCTATTCGTTGGGCAGTCGACTTTTCCTGAAGGACTGTTCGACGCTCATAAAGAGCGTTGGGGTAGGTTACGTGACGGCCTGGTGTGCTGGCTACGAGGCACACAGCAGTCTGCCCGTCACTCACCGCCACTTCACGTAACACCGTTCAGTTAGCTGTGGCTTTTGTATATGGACCTCTAGTGTCACTACATCGACACAACGTCGAGTGAGTGACAGATAGGGAATGTCATGGTTACTTTCGTAACCTCCATTCCCTGATGGAGGGAATGAGACATTGTATCCCTCTTGCCACAACGCTGAACTTCCTGCTGAAATGGCCAGGACCTTATCTCGGCTCCTTAGCACAAAACCTGAATGAGTGGTTGCATACCAGCTCCTTTTATACCCTTATGTCTGGGGGAGTGGCATGCAAATTCCACTCGCCAATTCTCATTGGCCTTTTTTCAAAAAAGCAGAGGTTTTTGGGGCTCCCAAGAGTGACCCCTAGTGTCACTACATCGACACAACGTCTCGTTCCCTCCATCAGGGAACAGAGGTTATGAAAGTAACCATGAAGTTATAATCTCATTACAGTTACAAATAAGATTTCAGTGAAACACGGTTCAATTTAGTGATAAATTTGACATTCAACATATCAACAATATTTTATTGTCATCACAATATGAATATACATCAGCCTATTTTTTTAGAAAAAAAATAAGAAAGCCTATTTTTTTATTATTTTTTATTATTTATTTATTGGCTTATTTGAAGTAATAATGACCCGCTTCCTGTTTTACTCAAGTTGTTTTGCAAAATTGGAAATTAAACTTGTATGACTTTGAGTTTATAATATTTACATATAAGAATAAATCAGTAAAATGTAAGTTATGAGTTGGGGTTAAACATCTCTCAAATGCATTAAACAGCAGGCCGTATGTATAAAGCCACTTAGAGTAAAATTTTAGTCTTAAGTGTGTCAAAATTCTGAGAATTACATCATTTTACTCTTATTCCTAGACTTAAGAATAAGTGAGTTTCATAAAGGTTCATGAGTGTTAAGATTTGGTCTCAGTTCCTAAATTGTTTAAGAGTGCTGGAAAGGTATTTTAACCTAGTTAGGAGTAGCACAATGACTGTATTCTGTGGAGACAACACACTCTGCATCAAAGAAAGAATGTGTTGGACTTATGATAGTGGAATATGAACAAGTTAGTTAAGCGAAATGAAACACATCAGTATATATATTTTTTAATTGAAGCACATTTTTTCATTTAATGAATACACTGAAACTCACTGTTGTGAATTATGCATTTGAAAAATGTGATGGGCTATATGCCTAAGCTTTCAGAGGGCTGCAACAGCTAAATCAATAAAATTAAAAATCATTCAAATGATAAAAATCAATGATGAAAATAATCGATAATGAATTAAATTATGATTAGTTGAATATCTTCACTCTAGCATGACAAACCTCCATCTGTGATGCCACTTTGCAGTAGTGAAAATGTGTTTCTATGGAGAAAAAAAGACATTTGAAAACCCAAGCACTCTATAAATAATTATTAAGCTCATAGTTTTGTTTGGGGTGTCAGGTGCTTTACCAGATTCCTTCTTCAGTTTAATGTGCTCATAACTTACATTTTACTGATTTATTCTTATTTGTAAATATGATCAAATCAGTCAAGCAAGTTTCAATTCCCATTTTGCAAAACAATTTGTCCAAAACAGCAAGATAGTCATTATTACTTCAAATAGGCCAATAAATAAATAAATAAATAGGCTTACTTCAATAGCAACTTATTTTCACTCAAATACAAACTAAGAAAATAATACTCACAGAGCACAAGAAGAAGTGGACTGAGCTCCATAATGATGTAATAATGACTGAATGTTTAAGATAGTTTGTGTTAAAGCCTCAAGACTTCCTGTACAACAAAATGAAGGCTAAAGTCAGGGGCTGTATGTATAAAGCCACTTAGAGTAAAAGTCTAGAGTAAAAAATAAAGAGTCTTAAGTGTGTCAAAATTGAATGATGTCATTTTACTCTTATTCCTAGACTTAAGAATATGTATTGCAATATAAATATAAATAAATGAAATATAAAGAAATACACATAGAAGGACCATTTAAATCACAAAATGAAATGATAATAAACCAAACTGTTATAATCCCATTACAGTTACAAATAAGATTTCAGTGAAACACGGTTCAGTTTAGTGATAAATTTGACATTCAACATATCAACAATATTTTATTGTGGCACTCCGTTTGTTTACTTCACTCCATGAATATTTGTATTTTTTTTATATATTTTTTAATTTATTTAATTTTTTCATTTTTGGCCTTTTTAAAGTAATAATGACTTGCTTGCTGTTTTGGACAAGTTGTTTTGCAAACTGGGAATGTAAACTTACATGACATTGAATTTATAATACGTACAAATAAGAATAAATCAGTAAAATGTAAGTCATGAGCTGGGGTTAAACATCTCTCAAGCACATTAAACTTAGGAAGGAATCTGTTAAAGCACCTGACAGCCCAAACAAAACTATGAGCTTATCAAATGTTTTATGTAGTGCTTGGGTTGGGCTCTTTTCAGATGCAGCTCTGTACCATTTTTCAAATGTCTTTTTTTCCTATCGAAATATGTTTTCACAACTGTAAAGTGGCGTCACAGATGGAGGTTTGTCAAGCAAGTGCAAAGATCTTTAACTAATCATAATTTAATACATTGTAGATTTGTTTCATCACTACAAAACACATTTACCCAATTTCCACTGTCATAAGTCAAACACATTATTATTTTTTTGTTGTAGAGTGTGTCGTCGCCACAGCAGCAGCGGCCCTCTTCAGCTTGTCGTGGCCGGTTCGGCATAACGCGGTGGCCCTTTTCAGCTTATCATGGCCCATTCTGCCCTTTTTCGCAAAGGTCCCGGTTATCCCAATGGACAGTCCGCCCCTGCTCCACAGAATACAGTCATTGTGCTACTCCTAACTAGGTTATAATACCTAGAAACTAAACTACAGAAACCAAACAAACAACTGTCATCTCAACTCTATCTTTTTCTTTTCTTTCTAGCCTTTGACACTGAGAGTGCTCAGTCTGCCACTGAAAATATTTTAATATTAATATACTAAGACCCCTTATGTATCCATATATTTCCAAAAGAATTGACGTGGATTATAAAGATTAATTTGCTGTCATTCATTGCAAACAACATGCCACAGTTTTTAATAAAGATATAGAAACTAAAGATATAGGCTGCAGTCATTACAGACTATAGTCAATATTTAACAGAGACTGTGTAAGAGGAAATAGGAAGAACACATGGGCGTGCATTGCTAAGAAATTGTACAGGTGATTTTCACATCATGACACATCTTTAGCCACGGTGTGAAGTGAATCTCACACCAGTGAATTTCAGTTATTGTTTTTCATGTCATCAGTGTTTTGTGCAGGATGAGAATAGGAGGTTCTAAACTTGTGGTTTGTGTTGGAGCCATTTTACTGTTTGAAATGTATTTGTGTAATGTTTTTTTGGTGTCCACTGGGTGGCATTGTGGGACCCAGTGGCGGGTGTGCATTTAAAGTCTAGACCTTCAGTGTGATTCATGCCATTAAGAAAACACAGTTTCACAATGAATAAGACACCTTATGCCTTTGGGTGTCATACATTATGTTGCAGCTAACTAGTAATACCAATTGACATTTTTAAAACACATCCACGCACGAAAGCCAGAACTTGAAAGGACACTTAATGCTCAAGCAAGCCTAATTTTAACTGCAGCATGACTGTTTTGTGAAATGAACGTCTCCTGAACAGACATTCAAAAATCATAATTTTTCATATGAATCTACAAAGGAGGTCTATAATACCTGGAAAAATCTATCTAATAATATTTGCAATTTAAATGTTGCTTGCAATAAATTTCATTTTGTCAGGGTACATGGTTATGCTGCGTTCCATTCAAGTTGGATGTGGGATATTCCTACTTGATATCTCCGACCATAAATGCATTCCATTATCCCGATATTCGGAACTGCAATGCTCCCGTTAGTTTAGCAGGGGTTTGACTGTCATTAGAGATGTCTCTTAGCAACCCAACTGATAAACAATTCTGCAGTGCTAGCATTTGTGCTTCAGGTGTACGATTATCAAAAGAGATTATAATTTACCATGTTGTATACACCTGTTTCTGCAGGCATCTGTTAAACAAGCTTTAATATCATGTAATGTGGAAACGAACTCGTTTATCGATATTACTTAATAAAGTGAATGTTTATCACTTACTTTGTATATCTCCCTGACTGTCGACATGTTTGTGTGACATCATGCACCTGCATCTCGGCGAAATCAGAGTTGAGAATTTTTGCATGAGCAGAAATTTTGTAATTCTGACTTCAAGATGCATTCATTGCACTTTTCCTAGTAGGAAGTTGTAAAATCTGACTTTCCGAGTTGAATGGAACGCAGCACTACTTTTCAAAACTTGATCCGACACTGAATACTCAAGCAGCCTAATTTACACATAGAAAACTCCTGATGTTGCTATAACAATGCAAAAAGCTCTTACCAATTTACTTGAAGTGAAAATCAGTCCTCCTTTCCTGTTTAATATATTAAGCAATCACACGGTGATGCAGAACATCTTAGGTTTTTAAATCCATAAGGATCTCTTTCTCAGCAGCAATACCAGCAGTGATGACAGTCGACTCATCAGACAGCTTGATCTTATGCTTTTTGCTCTTGAATTATGTAGATCACTTAAAGCGTGATTGCATCATTCAAGGCCAGCTAGAAGGCCTCGACTGGGACATATACTAAAGATCACACCCACCAAGAACAAATAAATCAATCTGATTGGCTGATGAATCTGACAATCTGACTTTAGTTGCTCATTCATTTGCACTGTTGAGGGATTCTGTAGAAATTCTGAAGGCCTGACGGGGTGGAGATCAAACTCACGCGCTGCTTTAGGCATGCGATTTGTGAAACAGTTGTCACACTTTGCTTGTAAGCATCAAGGATAAACTTTTCATTTTTCTCTATTTGTTTGTAGATTAATCAAGAGTGGAAAGCGATTAAAAATACATAGGCAAAAAGGTGACTGAGAGGATGAAAAATATTTATTTATTTGGCATGTTAGGCCAGCAGAGAAGGCTTTGCTGGCCCTGAGAATTCACCACTGGTGGGAATGTAACCAAGAATAAAAGGAGCACCCGGGTAATGGAAGCCAGGTGCCTGGGAGATTAGGGAAGCACACAGTTTTTGACCATATGTAGCATGTTGTGGAGAAAAAATGTGTGACTGTTTGATATGCATTGAGATTATGTGAACCAGGAGGAAAATAATGCGGATATTTGTGAGTTTGGACAAATGGAAACCTCTGGAACTGTGAACCTGAACAATTGTGGTGTGTATCATAATGAGTGGAATATAATGATGACATTTTAAGTCTGTACACTGCATTCAAGGACACTTGCTTTATGAGTTAAATACTTGCTCACTCCTGTTGCCAGGTCACCATTGGCTTTATTGGAAAGTCATTACAGTATGAGAAGTGTAACTTGTAATAAGTTAATAAGTAACTTGGTGGTCTTTGGTATAAGCAGGGGCATGGGAACCATTATAACTGAGGGGGACATGTCCCCCTCACATTTAGAAATAACTAAATACGTCTCCCACACTTTTTGAGAAATAATTATTACATTTTAATACATTTATTTAGCTTAATTGTAGCGCAAGGGTAAAAAGTGCTTCAGTTCACCTAAACCGAAGCCTTTAAAAGCAGGGCGTTCGCAAGGCATTCTGGGCCCTGTGAATAAATATATGGCTCTGGGCCCCTTACCTATTAAAATAATACAGTTTCAAATTTGTTGTGGGCCCCCTGGACCTTTGGAACCCAGAATCATTACCACCTTTCACCCCACCTGCTACAGCTCTGCCTTTAAGACCCTGGGGAAGCCTCTGCCATCTAGTTGCTTCGACAGTGGGCAGAACTAACTCAAAAGCATCAATCCCATTGGCTAGTGCTCACAGACCATGTTTTGATTCAGCAAATCAATTTGAGCAAATGCAGACAACGTGATTAATATCAATGAGCCCAACAGCCTGCCACAGTGTTGCCATGTCTGACTTTGGGCTTGTTTTTTCATGAAGTCACTTATAAATATAGGAAGTCACAGGTTGTGTTTTTTGGGGCTTGTTTCCAGAGTACAGTCGTGTTTTTGGGCTTGCTGAAACTTGGGCTTCCAGAGCGCAATAAACTGCGATCCACCACTGACAGCAGCTGCCAAACAGCCCCATGTACATATACAAGCAAAATACTGAATGTAAAAGTTCATTTCTCCATTGTTTCAGAGTCACTGCACTGTTAATTAGATACACTGTAAACCCAAACAGTGTTATTTATTTAAAAAACAAAGTACTCTTTATTCAAAATGTGTTAAATAGTTCAACATACTTCAGTTTTAAAGTCTTCTTAACCTTTAACAAAGATTTAAGTTAACAGAAATTTTATTTTGAATTTGTTTAAACTAAAATCAAGGTTTTGAGTTGTTAACTTTAGGTAACAGATTCAGTAATAATTGTATTTTTCAATTTGTAACAAACGCCCTCTAGTGGCGACAGTGTTGCCAACTTAGCGACTTTTCAGAACCCTTTAGTGACTTTTTTTTTCTAAAAAGCACCTAGCGACAAATCTAGCGACTTTTTTGACAAACCTTAGCTACTTTCCAAAGAAGAGTCGCCAGTAATGCCGTGCGAGCATTAGGCCTTGCTTTCCCGCCACAGGCACACCTCTCCTTGCGTCTACTCT
The DNA here is from genome assembly GCF_019703515.2 of Myxocyprinus asiaticus. Classification (NCBI taxonomy): domain Eukaryota; kingdom Metazoa; phylum Chordata; class Actinopteri; order Cypriniformes; family Catostomidae; genus Myxocyprinus; species Myxocyprinus asiaticus. The sequence goes on along the minus strand of NC_059356.1, from coordinate 44,093,880 downwards.
GTTCAGTGAGTGGCAGAGAGGAGCAGCACATTCAGTTGACCGCACAGCAGCTGACACAGACTTGAATGAGCTGCGCGTGTGCAAACAGAGTTGCCAAGGACCAATCAATAATCTGTATGGTTTGCTCCACCTTTGTTTTAATTTAAACAATTTAATTTGACCATTATTTTTCTTGCTTGTAACTCACTGTTACACAGACGGAGGGTGTGCGCTATGCGAGAGAAAAATTAGGCATTCTTTCGCTTCTAACTTTCTCTCCGAGTGATCATTTTACATGTAAATATAGCCGAAATCACAGCACAGCCATTGTCTTTAACTTGTGTTATAAAATCAGGATTTAAACAGTGCAGAGCATCAGCTTGGAAATTGTTTGGAAGTGACTACTGGTTAACATTAGCATTATTTCATACTCGTTCCGTTGTCTGACAACAGAAACAGAACAAATATGTAAATGAGAACAACTTTATTGAGAATTCAGCTGTATTAAAATACAGTACGTGAGCACAGAAAGTAGGAGAGAAGCAAACAGATATAAAGGGCTGACACAAGGCAGAATGCAAATGGACGCGATGACATCATGAGTATGCTACTTGACGCATGACGTCATCTAGCCACATTTAGCGTCTTTTTGAGGAGGCATTAGCTACTTTCCATTTAAAGTAGTTGGCAACACTGAGTGGCGGGCTTTCCTCATTAGTGACATCATGAACGAATGTTCAGAACCCTCAGAATTGTTCTCAGAATTGTCCCCTTCCCACCGACTGGATTCAAAAATAAGTTAATTCATGTTTATTCAGAACTTATGTTGTTATTTATTTTTTTTATTTTTTTAAATATGTGAAATTACACACATTCAATTATCCATATGTTTGTTAATGTTTCATAAATATCCCAAACAAGTACTTGTTGTTGGGAGACGATGTGAGTGGCTGGTTTAGGTGATTGAACTAATCATTGCATATACAGAGTTTAACTGCAGTTTAATGATGATATTTTAGAATACTGATTGTAAAAAGTACCGCAACAGTTATCTAAAGAGTATTTTTGTTGGTCCACATTTTCATTAACTGACGCAGCATGGGATTAAGCAGCTCTTTTGGGATCGACGGTTTTTTTTGTTTGTTTATTTGTTTTTTTCACATTTAGAAACATTTTATTATTGAGATTTTTTTTGTTTAGTAAAGTAAGCTTTATATAGATTTTATTAAGTTTTAATCAGTTGCTGTTGTGTAAATGAACTGCTAACTTATATCACATTTTCTTAAGAATATTGAGAGCTCAGAGCACTTGATAGGACTTCTTTCCCAACCAAGATTAAAAGTGGTAAATATAGTTTGCCTTTCACATGGTACAAGTTCCCGAGGTACGTAACACATATACATGAAACCGTATTTTACATTGTAGAATAGCCATTTCTAAATATGGGGAACATTGAAATTAACTGGTTCCCCTCAGTGTCTGAGTGCCAAGCAAGTTTAAGAGAAATAATGTCTCAAATGCCAGGTGCTTTTATCTGAACTGTTGTGTTCATACACAAGTTTTATAATTTGAAGGAATGGCTTGGTACTGTAAACTGTGTACAGCCTCATTTCCATCCACAACACAGTTACTCACGTACTGTAATTTGCAACATAGTCATCTTTATTCAAAAGTTAGTCCGATGCCATGTCTACAAAAGGGATCATTACCAATGCATCTCCGGTGAGAGAGATCCTTGAGCACTGGACAGCTTTTTGTTTGGAATCACAGATATAGCCTACTTTTACATTATGTATGAAATTGCAAACTGTATATTCTCAATTTTGCCTTTTCAATCCATTGTGAATGAAATTTGTCTTTCTTGTCAGTCCATTTAGGTCTATACTGAGTTTCATCGCACAAACCAGAATCTTCCAAACACGTTCTATGCAGAACTTGACCGCCACAGTCTTCACCTGATGACTTTATATCATCAGAAGGCATCAAAAAAGGAAAGACTTCTGATGCACTTGCTGAGATTCTCAGGATTCATGACTTGAAGGTATTATGTTGTACTTAGTTGTTTATTATTGTTGCTTGGTTTAACAGACCTTGCATTAATTTAATACAGAATATTTTAAGCCTGTCCCCTATTGAATGGTGAATGAGTTGAAAAAAAAAAAAAAACAGCAGCTCACTGTTCTTGCCAGTGTTCTTTAAGATCTCTTAAATGTGACAAAACCCTTGCGCTAAAGGAATAGTTCTTACAAAATGATAATTCTATCGTCATTTACTCACCTTTTATGCCGTCTCAGACTTGTATACTTTCTTCTGCAGAACACAACGATTTTTGATGTGATACACTCTATTTTTGATTTACGTATTTCAATTACATTAAAAAAATCCATCAAATCGATTTTTTTTATTTTTTATGGACAAATTAAAATAAATAAAACTTACATTTATTATAGTTTTATTTATGAAATATTATACAGTTCAATTTGATGCAATTTTGTTATGAAATTAAAATTTGAAAATCTTAAAAATAAACTAAAATAGCTAACTGAAATATTTTGGGGGTATGATATGAATATACCCATACAATGAGAAAGGGGTTCAATCTTTCAAATTCCAAAAAGGACATAAAGCATAAAGATAAGTCATACAACTCATGTGGTTTCATTCATATCCTCTAAACATTTACGGTAGGTTTTAGATGAGAACATACCAAATGTAATTACTTTTTCACTGTAAATCTCGACATCTGCAGTCTCCTGGCAGAATCCAGATTTGAAGCTCGATTCCACTTCCTCACTTTTGATGCAGTGTGCTGTACACACTGTCTGTGTTTGTACATGCTCTGTATACACACTCTGTCTATGCATCAAGTGCGAGCAAACGGAATCGATTTTCAGATCATAATTGTGCAAGGGAGATGCAGATGTCAAGATTTATTTTCAATTCATATCTAAATAAAAATATCTTTGTGTTCTGTGGAAAAAAGTCATGAGTTTGAGAAGGCATAAAGGTGATTAAATTGTGAAAGAATTATCAGTTTTGGGTGAATATAACTATAACATTGGCAATAAGAAGTCTATTTATAAGAGATATTAACAATTATACATCTTCAGACCATTTTTAGGGTTAAAAATGTTATGAATATGGGCAGGAACTGCAGGGTTTTAGGCAATTCACTATGTTTAGGCAGGAAAACACATTCAACAAGTGCACTATTTAACATAAGAATAAAAATGCACTTTTAGGATTAACATGATATTTATACAAGGCGAATCACTGAGCTTCATGCACTTCCTGCATTTCTGAGAGAAGACACCAAGATTCTTCAAAACATGCATGGAAAATTACTTATTTACACATTTATAAAACATTCTGTTTTGAAACTTTAAGAAATATGTCATCCAAATATATATATATATATATATATATATATATATATATATATATATATATATATATATTGCCATTTACTCACCCTCAAATCGTTCCAAGCACATAAGACATTTTTCAAATGGAGATATTTTAAAGAATGTTGCAATCACTGATTTCCATACAGTAATAGTTGATAGTGGCTCACTTTAAAGCTCAAAGCACCCCAAAGTGTCAAAAGTACTCGAGAAGAAAAGTCTTCTGAAGGCATGCACTTTGTATCATGAACAGACCAAAATTCATTATTCACTTTAAATTGAAATCATTGGTAAACTCTGTGTACAGATCCCAGTTCAATTACGGTAACAGCTTCAATAACATCCAACCTTATTTGTTGCTTGCTTTGTGGCCCAATGCCATGACACCAGAACCAATGATGTTTGAAGTTGTTAACATGTCGTCATATTGAATTGTGATGTGTATATTGGAGTTGATCTTTGATTTGAGAAAATTCAGTTTATTTACCTCACATATTAAAAGTATGGCTTCTGGCTTCAGAAGACTTAAAATACTGCATGAGTAAAATTGACTACTTTTACTCTAGTTTTATGGTGTGTGTTTTTTAATTTATTTTTTTTTTGTATTCCGTTGTGAATCTTGACAGCTGTGAGTCACTTTTCACTCATTATATGGTGAAAAGAAATCAAAAGAATAAAAAATAGTTTGTTTTTCATGGAGAAATTAAGTTATTTAGGTCTGAAACAAAGTGAGGGTGAGTAAATATTGCTAGAATTTTCATTTTTGTGCGAACTATTACTTTAAGTGGGCATTTTTTTAAATTTAAAACAGATTTTACTCGATGGTATTTTGCCACTTTTCTCATTTCAGCATTTAAGGCTTAAGATTCAGAAGAGCCAGATGTTGGAGTTTCAGCCGTCGCCCTGTTAGCAGCCAACAGAGAACTCACAGATGCTGCAGTTCACTATAATCTGGTCAGGATTTCTGTTGTTCTCAAAAAATGAAGTCATTACCTACCTGCCCAGGCTTTTGGATTGATTTTGGAACTTTTGGATGGATCTATGCATTGGATCCAAGTTACCCAAAAGAGATGGCCAACCTTTTTCAATTTTATTTGTTTATGTGAAATTACACAGAGACTGGAGTGTGAAACAGTTATTCCCCAGCTTCTTGTGTAGTGGTTGCTGTAAACAATTAATTGTAGTACAAGATAGTAAGCTGCTACAGTTTCTAAGACCAGTCATTTTCAGAGTTTAAAGAAATATCCTGGATTCAATACAAGTTAAGCTCAATTGACAGCATTTGTTGCATAATGTTGATACCACAAAAAATAATTTCAACGTAGTATAGTAATAAGAATAATTAAAAATTGCTTTTATAAATGAATTGCTTTTTATAACATTATAATTTTAATATATACTACCAGTCAAAAGTTTTCAAACACTTACTCATTCTTTATTATACATATATAATATTTTTTTTATTTTTATGGAATAACATAAATGAAGTTAATAATCTTTGTGTAAAAAGCATGCAAGTAATTTCGCCTTTTTTTTTCCCATTGTGTGGTATTTTTCATTGAGCAAGTACAGTAGGCCTATAGCTATGTTGCTCAACATGTGCACGACTGTGTCATCATTTAACAAATCATTCATCAGAATCCCAGTATAAATGATTCATGTAAAGGAAGTAAAAAAACTGAATTCCATACCATACAGGCCTTTTAATAAATTCCAAGGGTTACATCGTTGACGATTTGTTTTCAACAGAGCATTACAATTTTCACAAACTTGTCATATCTGGGTTTCAAATGAAATTATAAATGACAAAAGATATAGTAACAAGAAAACATTAAAAACATAGCAAAAGGGGACTGGGTAGTTCAACGAGTATTGACGCTGACTACCACCCCTGGAGTCACGAGATCGAATCCAGGGTGTGCTAAGTGACTCCAGCCAGGTCTCCTAAGCAACCAAATTGGCTCGGTTGCTAGGGAGGGTAGAGTCACATGGGGTAACCTCCTCATTTTCACGATTAGTGGTTCTCGCTCTCAATGGGGCAAATATACTGTTTTTCAAATCTACTTTTATTACGTATCGTATTTTAAAAGGGAATTTAATTTATTACAGCTGACAGTTACATGAGCAAACAAGGTTTGACCATCAACCGTAACAAGATCAAATTTAAGTTCACAGCTTTTTAACACTTCTTTGTACAAATTTGAAGGCTGTTTATTGGATGAATACAGGTAAACGTCATATTATGCGACTACACATTACTTTATGGAGAGTTTACGACCTACTATTTAAGTCTTGCCTTAAGAACAGGTGGTGCAACCAAATTAGACACTGACTTAGTTACAAAATAACTAGTAGTTACTAAGCCCTTAGTGTGAACTTTACATCCTAACTTACCTGAGAACTTGCACACATCAGGTGCAACCCTACCCAGCAGATCAACTGTGCAAAAATTTGACACATTGGCTTCCATTACAAATGTCTTGTTGTAGCCTCAATTTATTTATTTTTTTTCCACAAAGCTTAAAATTTCATATAGCCTACACTGTAAAAGGGGTCATTTCTACATTGAGGATCTAATTAAATTTTATATTTAAAAAAGCAGTTAATTAAGATCTGTCCTGTGTCAGACGGGTTTTGTGCCATTATCCTAAGATTCAGAGAAAATGAAGTATGGAAATTTGATAATGAAAATTTGGCTGGAATATCAAAAAAACTTTAAGCCATTTTTCTCAGTTTCAGTGTTGGCGTAGTTACTGTATTTTGCCTTTGTGGGGCATAACTTTAGATTTTATATGCCATCTCAAACTAAGCGCTAATACATAAATTATATGACTAATTTTAATTTACCAACCTTCTTGTCAGTCAAACTGATAGCAAAGTATCAATACTAATATAATATATCTATCATTCAGTGGAGACTTAGAAGCATTGAAAAAAATAGTTTCTTTGTCAAAAATGTACAAATGAACTGGTATGCACTGGCACAGTTGTCACCCACAATGATCCAGAAAGTGTAATTTACAAAAATGGTCATTGAACGAATCAGTGAATGATTTTTTTTGGTGAACAGACTCAAAAGACTGGAGTCACCAGTTAATGGCAGAGATAGAGAAACACCATCTGGAGTTAATTCACTTCACTACATTTAATTTAGAACACTACTTAGCCCTTGCACGACTCTCAATGAGAAATTACAAACTTCTGGTCTATTGTCTGTCATTTGTCAGATGCAGTGAAAAGACGAAAGAAAATCTGCTAAAATGTCACTTTTCAAGACTAAATAAAATTTTACAAAGTAGGGGCCTGGGTAGCTCAGCGAGTAAAGACACTGACTACCACCCCTGGAAGTTCGCGAGTTCGAATCCCAGGGCGTACTGAATGACTCCAACCAGGTCTCCTAAGCAACCAAATTGGCCTGGTTGCTAGGGAGTGTAGAGTCACATGGGGTAAACTCCTTGTGGTCGCTATAATGTGGTTTGCTCTCGGTGGGGCATGTGGTGAGCTGTGCATGGATGCCACAGTGGATGGCATGAAGCCTCCACACGCGCTATGTCTCCACAGTAACGTGCTCAACAAGCCACGTGATAAGATGTGTGGGTTGACGGTCTCAGATGCAGAGATTCATCCTCCACCACCCAGATTAAGGTGAATCACTACACCACCATGAGGACTTAAGAGTGCATTGGGAATTGGGGAGGAAAAGGGGAGAAAAAAATCATTGTATGAAGTAAAAAGTATTACTTTTTTCTTTGGAAACATAATTAAGCAAAAGTACAAGTATTCAGTTTAAATTGCACTTGATCCAAATCCCCCAAAATAATACTTTAGTATAGAAGCTAATTATAATTACTCAATTACTTTACATCCCTGCACTCCACAATATCTCTGGCAACAAGGTGGAATCTGTTGCAATCAAGATCATTGTCATTGCCAGGATTGGCCACAGGGGACTTGTGTATCTGCTACCTCCAAACAGTCCCTACTGACCCTGGAAAGCTTGTGACTCAACCCACTGATGAATTTGTTAAAACACTGCAAATCAAGGGGCCATACTTACATTGTAATTTACCAGTGACTAACAAATGAGGAACTTAAGCTATTCATAATATAAAAGCCAACAAGGAGCGGTCTGATATTCCTGATGTTGTACTGAGCAAACCTACATGACCGGGCAATTGAGGAGACATGTACAGTCATTGTGATTGTGTAAAAGTAATAAATCAATCTGCACAACATTCAAATAATTTAGATAATTACGGTCTATATTTAAGAAATAAAATTTAACATTAGCCAGGCAAATAACAAGCATTTTCAACATTGTGCAAAAAGTTATGAAGCTACAATGACCAGCGATTTTATAAGGCCACATTTCACTATTTGACTGACAGCAACATTTTTGCAGCATGTGCTTCAGCATTAATAATAAAGGCATTTTGGGAAGCATGTGCAAAAAGGAAATAACTTTGTAACTCTGTATGTAGACAATGCTCTTATAAGCTAAAACACATTTTTTTTTTTTTTTTTTTTTTTTTTTGTGTGTGTATATTCATTGTGACAAATCCAAGAAATTTTCAGAAATCACCAATAAAAGAAGGTTAACCCTTGAGTGCCAGTAAGAATCACCTTGTAAGCTCCCAATTGTGCAAGTCTGGAGAACCATGATTGTTAATGAACTGTGAGGGGACATCCTTAAAAAGCTAAGATCTATCCAGTATAAAAAGGGCAAATAGGATCTACTCAAATGGTGTGATCATTTGTGGAGCAATGGTAGACAATATGGGTACATGTTATCTTCTGGCAGTATGTTTGTGGTTTTGTGCATTCTGTTATGCTGTTCCACAGTGGAGTAATCTGCTGCAGGTGCCTCAGACTTCAGTCTTCCAACCAAGTCAACAAAGGGGGGTTCTAGCCCAGAATCCTCAAGCTCTTGTGTTCCAGCCGAGTGCTCAGCAGTTTTTACCTCAACAGGCTTTGCAACAGCAAACTTGGTTTTCTCAGGCATTTCCACCCAAGCAGCCAGTGGTGCAGGCAGAGCCTCTTGACAAGTGTACTGTAGCTGATTATGAGCAGATCCAATGTGGACAACCTGGTGTCAATGCTGCTGAGTGTGAAGCTATAAACTGCTGCTTTAAAGGACAGCAGTGTTACTATGGGAAAGCAGGTAGGAGTGTTGAACCAGTCAAGCTGGTCATGTGGAACCTTTTCTTTGAGGTAACTTGCTCTGTACCTTGTTACAGTGACTGTCCAATGCATTCGAGATGGACAGTTTGTGGTTGTCGTGGCTAGAGATGTTACGCTACCTCAACTAAGCCTGGATACGGTCCGTCTGTTGGGTGGCAATGACCCACCTTGTGCTCCAGTTGGCTCCACACCTTCCTTTGCCATTTACCAGTTCCCGGTCACTGCTTGTGGCACAAGCATGGTGGTGGGTATTGGTGACCTTTATCCTTTTTGATTAGCAAGGCATGGCTTTCTAGCATGTTTGTTTGCAGGAGGACAATGGATATGTTGTGTATGAGAACAGAATGACTTCATCCTATGAAGTGGGGATTGGACCACTTGGTTCCATCACAAGGGACAGTCATTTTGAGTAAGTGATCTATGCCTTGGCTTGATGCAAACCTCTGCTGCATGCTACAAACGGCCTGTTTGTCCAGGCTTCTATTCCAGTGTAGGTATTCTGGCACTGCTGTTCAAGCTCTCGTTGTGGAGGTCAATACTGTTCCACCACCTCCACCTGTAGCTGCTCCTGGACCCCTCCGAGTGGAGCTTAGACTGGGGAATGGACAATGTGTCACTAAAGGATGTGCTCAAGGTAGTGTATTGGTTGTCTGGATGGCTTCCTCAAAGTGCCAGTGGGGTTAATTAAATCTCCTCCTGCAGAGGATGCAGCGTACACATCCTACTACAGTGATTCAGATTACCCAGTCACAAAAGTCCTGCGAGAACCTGTGTATGTTGAGGTGCGCATTTTGGAGAGGACCGACCCCAATATTGTCCTGATCCTGGGACGTTGCTGGGCAACCTCAACCCCTGATCCCCTCAGCCGACCTCAGTGGGACCTTTTAGTTAATGGGTGAGTGTCTCCGCTTTACATTTTTTGATGTTAATTTAGCAGATGTCTTATCTGAAGTGACTTGCAAATGAGGGACAGTGACAAGAGGTTGTCATGAGGCAATAACATGAGGTACTGCAATATGTTTCAAACATTCCGATGTAGGGAGGAATGTGAGACTGGTGTTCCCCAAGCATTTTAGGCTGTCTGTTTTGGGCTAGCCCTGACTGTCTCCATGCCTTCTAGATGCCCTTACCAAGATGACCGTTACCTTACCACTCTGGTTCCTGTGGATGGTTCCTCTGGTCTCCAGTTCCCAACCCACTACAAGCGCTTCATTGTGAAGATGTTCACATTTGTGGATCCAGCATCACTAGCACCTCTGCAGGAGACTGTATGATCACTAACCTTTCTAACATGTCATAACCCTTAATATTGCATGGTCTGATGGAATGCTATGGCTAATCCTCTTGCTCAGGTCTTCATCCACTGTAGTACAGCAGTATGCCATCCCTCTTTCACCGGTTCCTGTGAGCAGAGCTGCAGCAGGCTGAGTGAGTACTTCACAATGTTATGGCTTTAGAATTCTGAACCTTAATCTGCCCCTTCACTCACTATTTCCTTTCCTTTTCAGGAAGAGATGTTCATATCAAGACCACCTCTAGTGGGGAAACTGTTTCTAGTGGAGAAGTTATTCTTGTCATGTCTTAAATGGCTGTTAAAATAAAACCTGAAACAACGATGCATATTAGTCTGGTGTGACTTGACATACAACTGAAAAAGCCCTGTTTTGCAGTTACTACACCACTGGATTTAACATGCTAAACTGTACTGTGTAAAAGAGTAAGCCCATGATCACAAATCTTTGATCAAAGTCCCTCAAACCTGGAGATAAGCTTCAAAAAGGGCTACTTAAGACTGTTTTGGTGGCTGCTTTTCTGACAACATCTTTGATGTTGTCGAAGTGCAGCATTAACATTTGCACACTAAAAGGGATTTTATTTTTTTGGGGGGGTAAAAAATGAACTAAGTTCCATACTGGGGAGTATGTGAAGTTTTCAAAATGATGTCCTTTACCCTAATTCACTAGGGTAAGCCTAATAAAGTGTATATATTGAGCTGTCTGGTTCAATTTGGCATGGAAGTTGCTGGCTTATGACATCCTGTCCATGAACATGGGGCAAAAAGCTATCTTACTCTTTTTCCCATATCTACTGTAGATGGTGGTAATGCTCCTTTGAGTAGCCATTTAAAAAGGAATGACAGTTTGGTGTCACACTCACAATTCTGGACAGCATTGCAACAATCTGGATGGATGTTTCAGTTAGCAGGTAAACTACTCCAAACAGCTATAATGCTTAATGTCTTGTATGGTGGTTGAAGCTTGTATGAATGGAACAATACTCCAATCATGATGCATCTACGTTGTTGGGAAGTTACTGACCTGTTTACTAATTTATGACTTCTAAAACTGACTTAATGGTTATAATGCATTAAGCATAATATTTTCATGCTTAATGTTCTATCCCCATTATTTAATCTAAGTTTAGTGTGTGCATTCACAAACATACTATTTTTAGTATTATGGCTCATTTGCATTATCAACTGAGGTGACCATACAATTAAAGTCTTCCAGTTGATTTCATATCCGCCATAACATGAGTATCACCTCTTCAATTGATTATTTGTAGTACAATACACAACATTAATAGAAGAGACACTTGGGGAAAATATTAACTTACTGGTAGTGATTGTGTCGCTTCACGTAAAAGCGCTTTGGAGTGTTAGAACTTGCACAGTGTACACCCAGCATTAGCAGCATTCACATCACAGTGATTACTGGTGCTGCACAGATTTTGCTCATCTCGAACAAGCCTATAATTTTTTTTTTCTGAACAAGCTAATATTACATCAACATGAGTACAAGCAGAGATGGGTCACTTCTATTTAAATGAATGGGAGAAATTGGAAACACCCAAACAAGGAGCTCTGAGCATCAAAAGGTCAACGGCTGTAGAAAGGAAGTCCTGCCTTAAGGTTAAAAGAGCCAACCAACTTTTAGATTCAGACATCACCTGTCAATCAACTCGCTAACGAACATACGCTATACAAGCCAGGGGAAAAACATGTGTTTTAGCATAATATGAGGTAAAGAAGCACAATTTATGATTCCAATATTATAAAATGTAATTTCTGATTTGAAATATTTTTTTGGATTGTAATCTTGACCAACTGTTTTTGAGATTTTGGAGTTTCCCCATTCAAGTAGATGGGAGCTGTACTGGCATGACTGGAAATAGCAGACAATGAACTGACTTACTAGGAAAACAACTATAGAAGACATCAGCTTCACTGTGTTTGTAATTTTGCATAGAATATGTGATGAAATAAAAGTAAATATAATCACCTTGAGTTTGTCCAGATTGAATGTTTGAAATCACCACTAAAAGTCACAAAGAGAAAACCCCATTAAAGTGTGAATCTGTAAAATACACTATTAATCTGGGAGCATCTTCCCTCTGTGATCCTTGCATGTGGATGGAAAAAAAACAAATCCATATTCCTTTGCTTGTCAAACAACATTATCAAACCAAATGTTTGAAATGCAAAGCTCAGATTCAAAACAAAAAATATATTTTTAATTTTTCTTGTAATTTCTCAAGATATAATGCTATCCACATTAAAGTTTAAAGATTAATCTGGTAAAAATATGAGGTTGCAAAAGTGAATTAAGTAAATAGAATTTAATTAAAATGATTTGGCCAAATGTGTAGGCAGCTTGTTCTGTCCAGATTGTGTTTTGTGTTTGTTAGAGCTTAAAAAACCATAGAGTCTGATTTCTGTAAAGTTCACCTGCCAGAGTTTCAAAACAGTGCCAGCACAAGAAATCAGTAGGACAAAAAAGAGGCAAAAAAATATATAAATAAACATACACTGGTGGCCAAAAGTTTGGAATAATGTACAGATTTTGCTGTTTCGGAAGGAAATTAGTACTTTTATTCACCAAAGTGGCATTCAACTGATCACAAAGTATAGTCAGGACATTATTGATGTAAACAACAGCACCATCACTATTTGAAAAAAGTCATTTTTGATCAAATCTAGACAGGCCCCATTTCCAGCAGCCATCACTCCAACACCTTATCCTTGAGTAATCATGCTAAATTGCTAATTTGGTACTAAAAAAAAAATCACTTGCCATTATATCAAACACTGCTGAAAGCTATTTGGTTCATTAAATGAAGCTTAACATTGTCTTTGTGTTTGTTTTTGAGTTGCCACAGTATGCAATAGACTGGCATGTCTTAAGGTCAATATTAGGTCAAAATGGCAAAAAAAGAATCAGCTTTCCCCAGAAACTCCTCAGTCAATCATTGTTTTGAGGAATGAAGGCTATACAATGCTTGAAACTGCCAAAAAACGGAAGGTTTCATACAAAGGTGTACACTACAGTACTAAAGAGAAGACTCAGGTGCAGGCTTTATGGGAAGAACTGCAAAGAAAAAGCCACTTTTGAAACAGAAAAACAAAAAGAAAAGGTTAGAGTGGGCAAAGAAATACAGACATTGGACAACAGATAATTGGAAAAGAGTGTTATGGATCTTAACCCCATTGAGCTTTTGTGGGATCAGCTAGACTGTAAGGTGCGTGATAAGTGCCCAACAAGACAGCCACATCTATGGCAAGTGCTACAGGAAGCGTGTGTGAAATGTCACCCGAGTATCTGGACAAACTGACAGCTAGAATGCCAAGGATCTGCAAAGCTGTCATTGCTGCACGTGGAGGATTTTTTGATGAACTCTTTGAAGTAGTTTAATTTTTTTCAAATTGTAATAGACATTTTTCACTTTATTAATGTCCTGGCTATACATTGTGATCAGTTGAATGCCACTTTGGTGAATAAAAGTACCAATTTCTTTCCATAAGTGTAAAATCTGTACATTATTCCAAACTTTTGGCTGCCAGTGTACATATCAATTTAAGGACACAGAGAAAAAGTAATACTCACAGAGCACAAGATGAAGTGGACTGAGCTCCATAATGCTCTAATGACAGACTGTTAAAGACACAGTCAATATTAAAGCCTAAAGACATTGTGTACAAAATAAAGGCAGTCTTTCTTACAACCTCACATTTAAAAAATAAATAAATTACTATTTAAAGTTAAGCCATAGAACTACTGTCGGAGTACAGTATGTACTGCATGTGATGAAGGATGCTCTTCTTGGCCAGAATGGGGTTTTGGTATGAATAGATTTCAATCTATAGATTGAATAGAAAATAATCTGCTCTAGTTTTGCCAAACAAGCACCATTTTTTTTCTTGGTATATTTATCACTTACTGTTAAAAAGAGTTGTCTGACTCACATTCTACAGCTGTTCTTTTAAATCCAGTTTTGAGTTTTGAAAGTGACGTCTCCTGGCAGGCTCCACATATGGATGGGATTAGGGATGAGGGTGGGGTAAGGACATCTGCTGCCTGCTGGGAACCATTTCAGGCACCTTTGTACAATGGACAACAAATGACAACAACAAACAAACGTATTTCTCAGTGTTAGTGGTTGAGTTAACGTAATAAAAATACTTATATTTTTCTTCAATCGCATATATAAAGTTATTTATATATCTAGAATTACACAGGCGTTTGTGCCCAATTTTAATATATTTTATGGTCTGAGAAAGACATGCAATGGTGAGGAAAGGCAAATGTCAAGTAAATGTTTTTGAATCTTTGAAAAATTTTTAGGTTTAGTTCATGGTTAAGCTTAATGATGATGACCTGCAAAGGCAAAAAGCATTAGTAACTGCACATTTTGTCAGTATTGAGGTTCTATCTGTCGTGTAAGTGACGGTGTTGGCTGAACTATTCTCAGATTCAGGGGAAACCATAGGCATTGCTAGACCCTATTTATGGGCACTTCACAGGGGAGTAGAAATCATTTTAAAAGTGAGGAGGATTGTTTAGCGCAAGACAATTATTATTATTTTTATTTTTAAATAAAGCTCAGAACTATACGCTGCTTTAATAACCAATATTCGGTCAAATTAAAATGGAGCACATGGAATTTTATTTAATTTTGACCACAAAGCTTAAGATTTCATATGGCCTACACTGTTGAAGGGGTCATTTCTACACTGAGGATCTAATTAAATTTTACATTTAAAAAAGCTATTAATTAAGATCTGTCCTGTGTCAGACGGGTTTTGCTCCATTATCCTAAGATTCAGAGAAAATGAAGTGTGAAAATTTGGCTGGAAAATCAAAAAACCTTTAAGCCATTTTTCTTAGTTTCAGTGTTGGCGAAGTTACTGTATTTTGCCTTTGTGGGGCATAACGTTAGATTTTATATGCCATCTCAAACCAAGCGCTAATACATAAATTATATGACTAATTTTAATTTACCAACCTACTTGTCAGTCAAACTCCGACAGCAAAGAATCAATACTCGTACACTATATCTATCATTCAGTGGAGACTTGGAAGCATTGAAAAAGAAATGTACACCTTTTTCATTGTACCTGTCATTATTGCCGTGAGCGACTCACACAATTGTCAAAAGTGGGCAAATGAACTGGTATGCACTGGCACAGATGTCACCCACAATGATCCAGTGTTGTATGAAAAGCTCAAATAAACTGTGTAAGTTTAATGACTCACACATACTGGTGTGAAAGTGTGATTTACAAAAATGGTCATTGAACGAATCAGTGAATGAATTTTTTTGGTGAACAGATTCAAAAGACTGCAGTCTTAATGGCAGAGATAGAGAAACACCATCTGGAGTTAATTCACTTCACTACATTTAATTTAGAATACTACGTAGCCCTTTTTCTCAATGAGAAATTACGAACTTCCGGTCTATTGTGTCGTTTGTCGGATGCAGTGAAAATACAGAAGAAAACTATCTGCTAAAATGTCACTTTTCAAGACTAAATAAAATTGTACGAAGTAGGGGCCTGGGTAGCTCAGCGAGTAAAGACACTGACTACCACCCCTGGAAGTTTGTGAGTTCGAATCCCAGGGTGTGCTGAGTGACTCCAATCAGGTCTCTTAAGCAATCAAATTGGCCTGGTTGCAACGGAGGGTAGAGTCACATGGGATAACCTCCTCATGGTCGCTATAATGTGATTCGCTCTTGGTGGGGCACGTGGCAAGTTGTGCGTGGATGCTGCGGTGGATGGCGTGAAGCCTCCACATACACTACGTCTCCATGGTAATGCTCAACAAGCCATGTGATAAGATGCGTGGGTTGACAGTCTCAGATGCGGAGGCAACTGGGATTTGTCCTCCACCACCCAGATTGAGGCAAGTCACTACAACACCATGATGACTTAAGAGTGCATTGGGAATTGGGCGTTGCAAATTGGGGAGAAAAAGGAGAGAGAAACAAGTACAATTATTCAGTTTAAATTGCACTTGATCCAAATCCCCCAAAATAATACTTAAGTATAGAAGCTAATTATAATTACTCAATTACTTTACACACCTGCACTCCACAATATCTCTGGCAACAAGGTGGAATCTGTTGCAATCAAGATCTTTGTCATTGCCAGGACTGGCCACAGGGGAGCTGTGTATCTGCTACCTCCAAACAGATACTGACCCTGGAAAGCTTGTGACTCAACCCACTGATTAATTTATTAAAACATTGCAAATCAAGGGGCCATACTTATATTGTAATTTAACAGTGACTTACAAATGAGGAACTTAAGCCATTCATAATATAAAACCCAAAAAGGAAGGGTCTGATATTCCTGACGTTGTACAGCACATACCTACATGACCGGGCAATTGAGGAGACATGTACAGTGAAGTTTAGCTGGTCATCAAACACCACTCCCAGGATCCTGGCTGTCCTTGTTGACTTTAGTATTGTTGTACCAAGATGAATAGTAAGGTTGTGGTCAACAGATGGGTTGGCCATCTGCTAATCTAGATAAGTTAGAAATCCAGGCCCCAGGTGACCCTAGGTGAACAAAGCAGTAATTGTGTAAAAGTAATAAATCAATCTGCACAACGTTCAAATAATTTAGATAATTAGGGTCTATATTTAAGAAATTAAATTAAACATTAGCTAGGCAAATAACAAGCATTTTCAACATTGTGCAAAAAATTATGAAGCTACAATGACCGGTGATTTTATAAGGCCACATTTCACTATTTGACTGACAGCAACACTTTTGCAGCATGTGCTTCAGCATTAATGTTAAAGGCATTTTGGGAAACATATGCAAAAAGGAAATAACTTTGTAACTTTGTATGTAGACAATGCTCTTATAAGATAAAAGACATTGGATTTGTTGAATTAAGCCCAGAGCTTGTTTTTTTTTTGTTTTTTTTGTTTTTTATTATTGTGTACTTTCATTGTGACAAATCCAATAAATTTAAGAAAGTTAACTCTTGAGTGCCAATATGCATCACCTTGTAAGCTCCCACTTGTGCAAGTCTGGAGAACCATGATTGTTAATGAACTGCGAGGAGCCATCGTTAAAAAGCTAAGCTCTAGCCAGTATAAAAAGGGCAAATAGGATCCACTTAAAGGGTGATCAGTTGTGGGGTAAAGATAGACAATATGGATATGTGTTACCTTCTGGCAGTATGTTTGTGGTTTTATACATTCTGTCATGCTGTTCCACAGTGGAGTAATCTGCCCCAGATGCCTCAGACTTCAGTCTTCCAACAAAGGGGGATTCTAGCCCAGAATCCTCAAGCTCTTGTATTCCAGCCAAGTGCTCAGCAGTTTTTACCTAAACAGGCTTTGCAACAGCAAACTCGGTTTTCTCAGGCATTTCCACCCAAGCAGCCAGTGGTGCAGGCGGAACTTCTTGACAAGTGTACTGTAGCTGATTATGAGCAGATCCAATGTGGACAACCTGGTGTCAGTGCTGCTGAGTGTGAAGCTATAAACTGCTGCTTTAATGGACAGCAGTGTTACTATGGGAAAGCAGGTAGGAGTGTTGAACCAGTCAAGCTGGTCATGTGGAACCTTTTCTTTGAGGTAACTTGCTCTGTACCTTGTTACAGTGACTGTCCAATGCATTCGAGATGGACAGTTTGTGGTTGTCGTGGCTAGAGATGTTACGCTACCTCAACTAAGCCTGGATACGGTCCGTCTGTTGGGTGGAAGTGACCCACCTTGTGCTCCAGTTGGCTCCACACCTTCCTTTGCCATTTACCAGTTCCCGGTCACTGCTTGTGGCACAAGCATGATGGTGGGTATTGGTGACCTTTATCCTTTTTGATTAGCAAGGCATGGCTTTCTAGCATGTTTGTTTGCAGGAGGACAATGGATATGTTGTGTATGAGAACAGAATGACTTCATCCTATGAAGTGGGGATTGGACCACTTGGTTCCATCACAAGGGACAGTCATTTTGAGTAAGTGATCTATGCCTTGGCTTGATGCAAACCTCTGCTGCATGCTACAAACGGACTGTTTGTCCAGGCTTCTATTCCAGTGTAGGTATTCTGGCACTGCTGTTCAAGCTCTCGTTGTGGAGGTCAATACTGTTCCACCACCTCCACCTGTAGCTGCTCCTGGACCCCTCCGAGTGGAGCTTAGACTGGGGAATGGACAATGTGTCACTAAAGGATGTGCTCAAGGTAGTGTATTGGTTGTCTGGATGGCTTCCTCAAAGTGCCAGTGGGGTTAATTAAATCTCCTCCTGCAGAGGATGCAGCGTACACGTCCTACTACAGTGATTCAGATTACCCAGTCACAAAAGTCCTGCGAGAACCTGTGTATGTTGAGGTGCGCATTTTGGAGAGGACCGACCCCAATATTGTCCTGATCCTGGGACGTTGCTGGGCAACCTCAACCCCTGATCCCCTCAGCCGACCTCAGTGGGACCTTTTAGTTAATGGGTGAGTGTCTCTGCTTTACATTTTTTGGATGTTAATTTAGCAGATGTCTTATCTGAAGTGACTTGCAAATGAGGGACAGTGACAAGAGGTTGTCATGAGGCAATAACATGAGGTACTGCAATATGTTTCAAACATTCCGATGTAGGGAGGAATGTGAGACTGGTGTTCCCCAAGCATTTTAGGCTGTCTGTTTTGGGCTAGCCCTGACTGTCTCCATGCCTTCTAGATGCCCTTACCAAGATGACCGTTACCTTACCACTCTGGTTCCTGTGGATGGTTCCTCTGGTCTCCAGTTCCCAACCCACTACAAGCGCTTCATTGTGAAGATGTTCACATTTGTGGATCCAGCATCACTAGCACCTCTGCAGGAGACTGTATGATCACTAACCTTTCTAACATGTCATAACCCTTAATATTGCATGGTCTGATGGAATGCTATGGCTAATCCTCTTGCTCAGGTCTTCATCCACTGTAGTACAGCAGTATGCCATCCCTCTTTCACCGGTTCCTGTGAGCAGAGCTGCAGGCTGAGTGAGTACTTCACAATGTTATGGCTTTAGAATTCTGAACCCTAATCTGCCCCTTCACTCACTACTTCCTTTCCTTTTCAGGAAGGGCTGTTCATATCAAGACCACCTCTAGTGGGGAAACTGTTTCTAGTGGAGAAGTTATTCTTGTCATGTCTTAAATGGCTGTTAAAATAAAACCTGAAACAATGATGCATATTAGTCTGGTGTGACTTGACATACAACTGAAAGAGCCCTGTTTTGCAGTTACTACACCACGGGATTTATGCTAAAATCCCCACTTTTTTTTTTCCCCAAGGCCATGATCAAGTCTTTGCTCAAAGTCCCTTAAACCTGGAGATAAGTAACAATTTTTGAAGCTTAAGACTGTTTTGGTGGCTGATTTGAAATATCTTGGCCTTCTCAGATTTGTAGAAGTGCAGCATTAACATTTGCACAATGCAAGGGGGTGGGAGTGTAAAAATGAACCCCTTTCATTACTGGGGAGTATGTGAACAGTGTTCAAAACGATGTCCTTTACCCTAATTCACAAAGTTAAGCCTAAAATATATTGAGCTGTCTGGTTCAATTTGGCATGGAAGTTGCTGGCTTATAACATACATCCTTTGTTCGTGAACATGGGGAAAGAGCCTTCTTTTTTTTTTTTTTTTTTTTTTTTTTTTTTTAATTCTACCGTAGATGGTGGTAATGCTCCTTTGAGTAGCCATTAAAAAGGAACTATAGTTTGGGGTCACACACAATTCTGGACAGCATTGCAACAATCTGGATGGATGTTTCAGTTAGCAGGTAAACTACTCCAAACAGCTATAATGCTTAATGTCTTGTATGGTGGTTGAAGCTTGTATGAATGGAACAATACTCGGATCGTGATGTACCTACATTGCTGGGAAGTTACTGACCTGTTTACTCAATGACTTCTGAAATTGGCTTAACGGTTATGCATTAAGCATAATATTTTCATGCTTAATGTTCTATCCCCATTATTTAATCTGGTGTTTAAGTTTACTGCGTGTGTGCATACTAAACATAGTATGTTTCTGAATTATGGCTCACTTGCATTATCAACTGAGGTGACTGTACAATTAAAGTCTTCCATTGATTTTGTATCAGTCATAACATGAGTATCACCTTTTCAGTTGATTATTTGTAGTACAATACAAACATTAATAGTTAAAACACTTGGGGAAAATATTGACTTACTGGTGGTGATTGTGTTCCTTTATTTAAAAGTGCTTGAGTGTCAGAACTTAAAATGATTTGGCCAAATGTGTAGGCAGCTTGTTCTGTCCAGATTGTGTTTTGTGTTTAGAGATTAAAAAAAACCAGAGTCTGATTTCTGTAATGTTCACCTGCCAGAGTTTCAAAACAGTGCCAGCACAAGAAATCAGTAGGACAAAAAAAAAAAAAAAGAGGCAAAAAATATATAAACATACACTGGTGGCCAAAAGTTTGGAATAATGTACAGATTTTGCTGTTTCAGAAGGAAATTGGTACTTTAATTCACCAAAGTGGCATTCAACTGATCACAAATTAGCCAGGACATTACTGATGTAAAAAACAGCACCATCACTATTTGAAAAGTCATTTTTGATCAAATCTAGACAGGCCCCATTTCCAGCAGCCATCACTCCAACACCTTATCCTTGAGTAATCATGCTAAATTGCTGATGTGGTACTAGAAAATCACTTGCCATTATATCAAACACAGTTGAAAGCTATTTGGTTCATTAAATAAAGCTTAACATTGTGTTTGTTTTTGAATTGCCACAGTATGCAATAGACTGGTATGTCTTAAGGTCAAAATTAGGACAAAATGGCAAAAAAAGAAACGGCTTTCCCCAGAAACTCCTCAGTCAATCATTGTTTTGAGGAATGAAGGCTATACAATGCTTGAAACTGCCAAAAAACTGAAGGTTTCATACAAAGGTGTACACTACAGTACTAAAGAGAAGACTCAGGTGCAGGCTTTATGGGAAGAACTGCAAAGAAAAAGCCACTTTTGAAACAGAAAAACAAAAAGAAAAGGTTAGAGTGGGCAAAGAAATACAGACATTGGACAACAGATAATTGGAAAAGAGTGTTATGGATCTTAACCCCATTGAGCTTTTATGGGATCAGCTAGACTGTAAGGTGCGTGAGAAGTGCCCAACAAGACTGCCACATCTATGGCAAGTGCTACAGGAAGCGTGTGTGAAATGTCACCCGAGTATCTGGACAAACTGACAGCTAGAATGCCAAGGATCGGCAAAGCTGTCATTGCTGCACGTGGAGGATTTTTTGATGAACTCTTTGAAGTAGTTTAATTTTTTTCAAATTGTAATAGACATTTTTCACTTTATTAATGTCCTGACTATACATTGTGATCAGTTGAATGCCACTTTGGTGAATAAAAGTACCAATTTCTTTCCATAAGAGTAAAATCTGTACATTATTCCAAACTTTTGGCTGCCAGTGTACATATCAATTTAAGGACACAGAGAAAAAGTAATACTCACAGAGCACAAGATGAAGTGGACTGAGCCCCATAATGCTCTAATGACAGACTGTTAAAGACACAGTCAATATTAAAGCCTAAAGACATTGTGTACAAAATAAAGGCAGTCTTTCTTACAATCTCACATTTAAAAAATAAATAAATTACTATTTAAAGTTAAGCCATAGAACTACTGTCGGAGTGCAGTATGTACTGCATGTGATGAAGGATGCTCTTCTTGGCCAGAATGGGGTTTTGGTATGAATAGATTTCAATCTATAGATTGAATAGAAAATAATCTGCTCTAGTTTTGCCAAACAAGCACCATTTATTTTCTTGGTATATTTATCACTTACTGTTAAAAAGAGTTGTCCGACTCACATTCTACAGCTGTTCTTTTAAATCCAGTTTTGAGTTTTGAAAGTGACGTCTCCTGGCAGGCTCCACATATGGATGGGATTGGGGATGAGGGTGGGGTAAGGACATCTGCTGCCTGCTGGGAACCATTTAAGGCACCTTTGTAGAATGGACAACAAATGACAACAGCAAACAAACGTATTTCTCAGTATTAGTGGTTGAGTTTACATCATAAAAATACTTATATTTTTCTTCAATCGCATATATAAAGTTATTTATATATCTAGAATTACACAGGCGTTTGTGCCCAATGTGCCCATTGCTAGACCCGATTTATGGGCACTTCACAGGGGAGTAGAAATCATTTTAAACGTGAGGAGGATTGTTTAGCGCAAGACAATTATTATTATTATTATTTTTAAATAAAGCTCAGAACTATAAGCTGCTTTAATAACCAATATTCGGTCAAATTAAAATGGAGCACATGGAATTTTATTTTATTTTGACCACAAAGCTTAAGATTTAATATGGCCTACACTGTTAAAGGGGTCATTTCTACACTGAGGATCTAATTAAATTTTACATTTAAAAAAGCTGTTAATTAAGATCTGTCCTGTGTCAGACGGGTTTTGCTCCATTATCCTAAGATTCAGAGAAAATGAAGTGTGAAAATTTGGCTGGAAAATCAAAAAACTTTTAAGCCATTTTTCTCAGTTTCAGTGTTGGCAAAGTTACTGTATTTTGCCTTTGTGGGGCATAACTTTAGATTTTATATGCCATCTCAAACCAAGCGCTAATACATAAATTATATGACTAATTTTAATTTACCAACCTAATTGTCAGTCAAACTCCGACAGCAAAGAATCAATACTCATACACTATATCTATCATTCAGTGGAGACTTGGAAGCATTGAAAAAGAAATGTACACCTTTTTCATTGTACCTGTCATTATTGCCGTGAGCGACTCACACAATTGTCAAAAGTGGGCAAATGAACTGGTATGCACTGGCACAGATGTCACCCACAATGATCCAGTGTTGTATGAAAAGCTCAAATAAACTGTGTAAGTTTAATGACTCACACATACTGGTGTGAAAGTGTGATTTACAAAAATGGACATTGAACGAATCAGTGAATGAATTTTTTTGGTGAACAGATTCAAAAGACTGCAGTCTTAATGGCACAGATAGAGAAACACCATCTGGAGTTAATTCACTTCACTACATTTAATTTAGAATACTACGTAGCCCTTTTTCTCAATGAGAAATTACGAACTTCCGGTCTATTGTGTCGTTTGTCGGATGCAGTGAAAATACAGAAGAAAACTATCTGCTAAAATGTTACTTTTCAAGACTAAATAAAATTGTACGAAGTAGGGGCCTGGGTAGCTCAGCGAGTAAAGACACTGACTACCACCCCTGGAAGTTTGTGAGTTCGAATCCCAGGGCGTGCTGAGTGACTCCAACCAGGTCTCCTAAGCAACCAAATTGGCCTGGTTGCGAGGGAGGGTAGAGTCACATGGGGTAACCTCCTCATGGTCGCTATAATGTGATTCGCTCTTGGTGGGGCACGTTGCAAGTTGTGCGTGGATGCTGCGGTGGATGGCATGAAGCCTCCACATACGCTATGTCTCCGCGGTAACGCTCAACAAGCCATGTGATAATATGCGTGGGTTGACGGTCTCAGACGCGGAGGCAACTGAGATTTGTCCTCCACCACCCAGATTGAGGCAAGTCACTACAACACCATGATGACTTAAGAGTGCATTGGGAATTGGGCGTTCCAAATTTGATCCAAATCCCACTTGATCCAAATCCCCCAAAATAATACTTAAGTATAGAAGCTAATTATAATTACTCAATTACTTTACACCCCTGCACTCCACAATATCTCTGGCAACAAGGTGGAATCTGTTGCAATCAAGATCTTTGTCATTGCCAGGACTGGCCACAGGGGACTTGTGTATCTGCTACCTCCAAACAGATACTGACCCTGGAAAGCTTGTGACTCAACCCACTGATTAATTTATTAAAACATTGCAAATCAAGGGGCCATACTTATATTGTAATTTAACAGTGACTTACAAATGAGGAACTTAAGCCATTCATAATATAAAACCCAAAAAGGAAGAGTCTGATATTCCTGACGTTGTACAGCACAACCTTACATGACCGGGCAATTGAGGAGACATGTACAGCGAAGTTTAGCTGGTCATCAAACACCACTCCCAGGATCCCGGCTGTCCTTGTTGGCTTTAGTATTGTTGTACCAAGATGAATAGTAAGGTTGTGGTCAACAGATGGGTTGGCTGAGATAAAAAAAGGAGTTCATAAAAGTTACAAGTTGTTACAAGTTAAATAGAACAAATGTAGATAAACTAAAATTGCCCATCTAGGTAAATTAGAAATCCAGGCCCCAGGTGACCCGAGGTGAAAAAGCAGTGATTGTGTAAAATTAATAAATCAATCTGCACAACGTTCAAATAATTTAGATAATTAGGTTCTATATTTAAGAAATTAAATTAAACATTAGCCAGGCAAATAACAAGCATTTTCAACATTGTGCAAAAAATTGTGAAGCTACAATGACCAGTGATTTTATAAGGCCACATTTCACTATTTGACTGACAGCAACACTTTTGCAGCATGTGCTTCAGCATTAATGTTAAAGGCATTTTGGGAAACATATGCAAAAAGAAATAACTTTGTAACTTTGTATGTAGACAATGCTCTTATAAGATAAAAGACATTGGTTTTGTTGAATTAAGCCCAGAGCTTGGTTTTTTTTTTTTTTAATTGTGTACTTTCATTGTGACAAATCCAATAAATTTAAGAAAGTTAACTCTTGAGTGCCACTTTGAATCACCTTGTAAACTCCCACTTGTGCAAGTCTGGAGAACCATGATTGTTAATGAACTGTGAGGAGCCATCGTTAAAAAGCTAAGCTCTAGCCAGTATAAAAAGGGCAAATAGGATCCACTTAAAGGGTGATCAGTTGTGGAGTAAAGATAGACAATATGGATATGTGCTACCTTTTGGCAGTATGTTTGTGGTTTTATACATTCTGTCATGCTGTTCCACAGTGGAGTAATCTGCCCCTGATGCCTCAGACTTCAGTCTTCCAACAAAGTCAACAAGGGGATTCTAGCCCAGAATCCTCAAGCTATTGTGTTCCAGCCAAGTGCTCAGCAGTTTTTACCTCAACAGGCTTTGCAACAGCAAACTCAGTTTTCTCAGGCATTTCCACCCAAGCAGCCAGTGGTGCAGGCAGAGCCTCTTGACAAGTGTACTGTAGCTGATTATGAGCAGATCCAATGTGGACAACCTGGTGTCAATGCTGCTGAGTGTGAAGCTATAAACTGCTGCTTTAATGGACAGCAGTGTTACTATGGGAAAGCAGGTAGGAATGTTGAACCAGTCAAGCTGGTCATGTGGAACCTTTTCTTTGAGGTAACTTGCTCTGTACCTTGTTACAGTGACTGTCCAATGTATTCGAGATGGACAGTTTGTGGTTGTCGTGGCTAGAGATGTTACGCTACCTCAACTAAGCCTGGATACAGTCCGTCTGTTGGGTGGAAGTGACCCACCTTGTGCTCCAGTTGGCTCCACACCTTCCTTTGCCATTTACCAGTTCCCGGTCACTGCTTGTGGCACAAGCATGATGGTGGGTATTGGTGACCTTTATCCTTTTTGATTAGCAAGGCATGGCTTTCTAGCGTGTTTGTTTGCAGGAGGACAATGGATATGTTGTGTATGAGAACAGAATGACTTCATCCTATGAAGTGGGGATTGGACCACTTGGTTCCATCACAAGGGACAGTCATTTTGAGTAAGTGATCTATGCCTTAGCTTGATGCAAACCTCTGCTGCATGCTACAAACTGACTGTTTGTCCAGGCTTCTATTCCAGTGTAGGTATTCTGGCACTGCTGTTCAAGCTCTCGTTGTGGAGGTCAATACTGTTCCACCACCTCCACCTGTAGCTGCTCCTGGACCCCTCCGAGTGGAGCTTAGACTGGGGAATGGACAATGTGTCACTAAAGGATGTGCTCAAGGTAGTGTATTGGTTGTCTGGATGGCTTCCTCAAAGTGCCAGTGGGGTTAATTAAATCTCCTCCTGCAGAGGATGCAGCGTACACGTCCTACTACAGTGATTCAGATTACCCAGTCACAAAAGTCCTGCGAGAACCTGTGTATGTTGAGGTGCGCATTTTGGAGAGGACCGACCCCAATATTGTCCTGATCCTGGGACGTTGCTGGGCAACCTCAACCCCTGATCCCCTCAGCCGACCTCAGTGGGACCTTTTAGTTAATGGGTGAGTGTCTCTGCTTTTACATTTTGGATATTTAGCAGACTTCTTATCTGAAGTGACTTGCAAATGAGGGACAGTGACAAGAGGTTGTCATGAGGCAATAACATGAGGTACTGCAATGTTTCAAATGCTCCAATGTAGAGAGGAATGTGAGACTGGTGCTAAGCATTAGTGTCCATCTGTTTTGGGCTAGCCCTGACTGTCTCCATGCCTTCTAGATGCCCTTACCAAGATGACCGTTACCTTTCCACTCTGGTTCCTGTGGATGGTTCCTCTGGTCTCCAGTTCCCAACCCACTACAAGCGCTTCATTGTGAAGATGTTCACATTTGTGGATCCAGCATCACTAGCACCTCTGCAGGAGGCTGTATGATCACTAACCTTTCTAACATGTCATAACCCTTAATATTGCATGGTCTGATGGAATGCTATGGCTAATCCTCTTGCTCAGGTCTTCATCCACTGTAGTACAGCAGTATGCCATCCCTCTTTCACCGGTTCCTGTGAGCAGAGCTGCAGGCGGAGTGAGTACTTAACAATGTTATGGCTTTAGAATTCTGAACCCTAATCTGCCCCTTCACTCACTACTTCCTTTCCTTTTCAGGAAGGGCTGTTCATATCAAGACCACCTCTAGTGGGGAAACTGTTTCTAGTGGAGAAGTTATTCTTGTCATGTCTTAAACGGCTGTTAAAATAAAACCTGAAACAATGATGCATATTAGTCTGTGACTTGACATGCAACTGAAAAAGCCCTGTTTTGCAGTTACTACACCACTGGATTTAACATGCTAAACTGTTCTTTCTCTCTTCCCCCCCCCCTCCCCAAAAAAAAGACCATGATCACAAATCTTTGATCAAAGTCCCTTAAACCTGGATATAAATAGCCCTTTTTGAAGCTCAAGACTGTTTTGGTGGCTGCTTTGAAATATCTTGGCCTTCTCATTTGTAGAAGTGTGGCATTAACATTTGCCCAATGTATGGGGGGTGTAAAAATGAACAACTTTCATTACTGGGGAGTTTGAAGTGTTCAAAACAATGTCCTTTACCCTAATTTTCTAAGGTAAGCCTAATAGAAATAGAGCTGTCTGGTTCAGTTTGGCATGGAAGTCGCTGGCTTATGACATCCCTTGTCCATGAACATGGAGAAGGAGCCATCTGACTTTTTTCCCATATCTACTGTAGATGGTGGTAATGCTCCTACTTTGAGTAGCTATTAAAAAGGAACTACAGTTTGGTGTCACACTCACAATTCTGGACAGCATTGCAATAATTGGATGTTTGGCATTTACCTGCTATAATGCTTGGAAATGTTGTCTTGTATGGTTGTTGAAGCTTCTATGAATAGAACAATACTCTGGTCATGATGTATCTATGGACGTTACTAACTTGTTTACTAATTTATGACTTCTGCAATTGACAATGGTTATTATGCATTTAAGCATAATATTTTCATGCTTCAAGTTTTTTTTTTTTGTTTACTGTGTGCATTAATTAGACCTATTTTTAGTATTACGGTTCACTTGCATTATCAGCTAAAGGCTGCACAGTTAGTGTATTATTGATCTTGTATCAGCCATATCACAAGTATGACATCTTCAATTGTGTAGTACAATACAAACATTAATGGTAGATAAAACACTTGTAGACTTTTACTAGTGGTCATTGTGTCCCTTCAGGTAAATGCGCTTTGGAGTGTCAGAACTTGCACAGAGTACGCCTGGCTTTAGCGGCATTCACCTCGCAGTGATTACTGGTGCTGTGCAGATTTTGCTCGTATCGAACAAGCCTAATTTATTTCTGAACAAGCCAATTATTACATCAATGTGAGTTCAAGCAGAGAAGGCTCACTTCTATTTAAATGAATGGGAGAAATTGGAAATGCCCAAACAAGGAGCTCTGAGCACCCAATAGTCAACAGATGCAGAAAGGAAGTCCCACCTCAAGTTTAAAAAGAGCCAATCACCTTTTCGATACAGACATCTGTCAATCAACTCGCTAACGCACATGAGCATTAGCTATACAAGCTGGGAAAATTGTGCGTTTTAGCATAATGAGGTAGTGCAATTTATGATTCCAATATTATAAAATTTCTGATTTGAAATATTTTTTTGATTGTAATCTTGACCAACCTTTTTTTTTTTTTTTTTTTTCCCCCCAGTGTTTCCCCATTCAAGTAGGTGGGAGCTACATTGGCATGACTGGAAATAGCTCCGTGATCGTGAGTCTATGGCCGTGTTCACAATGGCATACTATCCATACTACTCTCACTGTTTTTGCCAAACACAGATATGAAAGAAACAGTTAGAGTAGTAAGGCATTTAGTACATGCTCTATATGTTCCATGGGGGGCGCCACAACACATTAGCGGAACGCACAGGGCGATTTCGTTCGACACAGATTGGACACATGTTAAAATAGGGCGGCAATCTACCGAGCCAAAGTGCTCGCCTATGTCGCCAATGGGTTGAATGGGTTTGGCACACAGTCGGAATTCGACTAGCAGGAAATGTTTAAGGTTCAAAAATGTCACTTTAAAACATCTTGAAATGGTCTATATAATCCAGTGTAAATTCAGTGTTTGTGTATCATTTGGCTTTGAATAAACAATTTACTATATTGCCAATGTTAATTTTTTATACTGTTTTCTATTACTGTTAAACTTTTTTTTGTATTGACATCTACACAAATGAGTGGTACCTGCATATAATTTGTCAACACCATGAACTATGCATACAGAAAGTCTGTATCTTCACATCATTTCTGACATTTCATCTAACCTTGCATTACACCACAATTGAGATTGAAACAACACAAAAAAGCAACCTAACAGGCAATTAAAGAATTATTTCAATTGCAAAGCAACTTGAGTATACAGAAATTCACCATATTCATCAATTTTATGTTGTGCATTATGACTTTTTACTGAACCAAGATCTGCTTATTAAATGACTGAATGAAACCATGCATTTATGGGTATGATAGTAAATGGCTAAGAACTGTCAACAATTGAACATTAACTGAAGCTCCTGACCTGTATCTGCATGATTTTATGCCCTGCAGTGCTGCCACACGATTGGCTTATTAGATAATCGCATGGATGATTGTTGGTGCCAGATGGGCTGGTTTGAGTATTTCTGTAACTGCTGATCTCCTGGGATTTTTACACACAACTGTCAAAAGTAATCCAGTGAGCGGCAGTTCTGCGGATAGAAACGCCTTGTTGATGAGGGAGGTCAACAGAGAATGGCCAGACTGGTTCGAACTGAAAAAGTCTACAGTAACTCAGATAACTGCCCTGTACAACTGTTGAGAAGAACAGCATCTCAGAATGCTGTTCTGAAATGCGGGTTGGTGCTGTTTTGGGGGACCTACACAATATTAGGTAGGTGGTTTTAATGTTGTGGCTGATCGGCAAATATACAGGTGCATCTCAATAAATTAGAATGTCGTGGAAAAGTTCATTTATTTCAGTAATTCAACTCAAATTGTGAAACTCGTGTATTAAATAAATTCAATGCACACAGACTGAAGTAGTTTAAGTCTTTGGTTCTTTTAATTGTGATGATTTTGGCTCACATTTAACAAAAACCCACCAATTCACTATCTCAAAAAATTTGAATAAATCATAAGACCAATAAAAAAAACATTTTTAGTGAATTGTTGGCCTTCTGGAAAGTATGTTCATTTACTCTATATGTACTCAATACTTGGTAGGGGCTCCTTTTGCTTTAATTACTGCCTCAATTCGGCATGGCATGGAGGTGATCAGTTTGTGGCACTGCTGAGGTGGTATGGAAGCCCAGGTTTCTTTGACAGTGGCCTTCAGCTCATCTGCATTTTTTGGTCTCTTGTTTCTCATTTTCCTCTTTACAATACCCCATAGATTCTCTATGGGGTTCAGGTCTGGTGAGTTTGCTGGCCAGTCAAGCACACCAACACCATGGTCATTTAACCAACTTTTGGTGCTTTTGGCAGTGTGGGCAGGTGCTAAATCCTGCTGGAAAATGAAATCAGCATCTTTCAGCAGAAGGAAGCCTGAAGTGCTCCAAAATGTCTTGGTAAACGGGTGCAGTGACTTTGGTTTTCAAAAAACACAATGGACCAACACCAGCAGATGACATTGCACCCCAAATCATCACAGACTGTGGAAACTTAACACTGGACTTCAAGCAACTTGGGCTATGAGCTTCTCCACCCTTCCTCCAGACTCTAGGACCTTGGTTTCCAAATGAAATACAAAACTTGCTCTCATCTGAAAAGAGGACTTTGGTCCACTGGGCAACAGTCCAGTTCTTCTCCTTAGCCCAGGTAAGACGCCTCTGACGTTGTCTGTGGTTCAGGAGTGGCTTAACAAGAGGAATACGACAACTGTAGCCAAATTCCTTGACACGTCTGTGTGTGGTGGCTCTTGATGCCTTGACCCCAGCCTCAGTCCATTCCTTGTGAAGTTCACCCAAATTCTTGAATCGATTTTGCTTGACAATCATAAGGCTGCGGTTCTCTCGGTTGGTTGTGCATCTTTTTCTTCCACACTTTTTCCTTCCACTCAACTTTCTGTTAACATGCTTGGATACAGCACTCTGTGAACAGCCAGCTTCTTTGGCAATGAATGTTTGTGGCTTACCCTCCTTGTGAAGGGTGTCAATGATTGTCTTCTGGACAACTGTCAGATCAGCAGTCTTCCCCATGATTGTGTAGCCTAGTGAATCAAACTCTGAGACCATTTTGAAGGCTCAGGAAACTTTGCAGGTGTTTTGAGTTGATTAGCTGATTGGCATGTCACCATATTCTAATTTTTTGAGATAGTGAATTGGTGGATTTTTGTTAAATGTGAGCCAAAATCATCACAATTAAAAGAACCAAAGACTTAAACTACTTCAGTCTGTGTGCATTGAATTTATTTAATACACGAGTTTCACAATCTGAGTTGAATTACTGAAATAAATGAACTTTTCCACGACATTCTAATTTATTGAGATGCACCTATATATATTAGGGCTGGGAATCGATGAATGTTTGTTCCAGGCAGGCAGCAGTTGCCCTAACCCCGCCCCCACCCTATTCCTAACCATATAGACCTTATTCACAGCAGCACCATCTTTGATTTTTAATGGGAATGACAACGTGGCCATGAAAGAAAGATGTACAGTCTCTTCAATGAACTGTACTGCAGTTTAAAATGTTTTTGGTTCGTTCCATGGACAATTCATTCAGTAGACAAAAAACTCCAGACAGCATGAGTTGTGGTAAATCAGATGTGATCAACAATCTTTTACAGGTTTATAACGTGCATGCCATTGAAGAGATGGTAAGTCTAACCCTCACAGCCTCATTGATTCCCATTAAAAATCAAAGATGGCACTACAGTGAATAAGGTCTATGGAACCAGTAGTGAGTGCCAACAACACCTCCTGTATCCTATGAAAGGTTGCATTTGAAGGCTGCATTTTGAGTGTCCTACTTGCTTTTCTGAAACGTGACATCTTTAAATGCGGGATGACCCTAGCCGCACCCTTCACTCTTCACTATTTCAATGTTTATGCACTGGCAGCAGTTACCTAGATTTTTGCTTTTTTTAAAGGTGCACTAAATATGATTTTAGCTGTCTCTTACTCCTCCCATCGGCCCCAGGTTTACTTGTGGTTTTCGACTCTATAATGACACATAACTTCCTGGATACTGGAAGTTTGTTTACTACCACTTTACATTAAAGATGTTTATCTTCTGTTTTATTACTTAGTTTGTTTTTCTCCGTCTCTACACACATCCCTATTATGAACATTCTTGGCTTTAATCCAGATGATTTTTCATGCATTGTTGTGCGCAAAACTGTAACCGTGCAGCCGCAAGTCACAAGCTCTCTGCCCTGCTGAACACTGCCTTGTGCTCGCACTTGCCGTTTGATGTTGCGCGTTTATCCGTGATCTGCTCCATGAGTTGCAGGTCATAATAGTTTGTTTCAGCACTCCAGCAGGGACCTCTTGTTTGTACATTTTATCTTCCCACTTGCACTCATTCTGTTCAGACTCTCTGGTAGATCACAGTCATGTTGTTTAATACCATCACTCTGGACTGTACTGTTGACTTGGGCACCGTTGTTGTTTGTAGTAAGTATATTGTGTTTGTTGCTTTATTGTTTGATTTGCTTGTTTTGTTTACATGTATTTAATGTTCAATCATGGGCTGACATGTTATTATAGTCATTATTAGTGGTAGTAACTCAGTCAATTGCATGACACAGGTTGTCTTGTGTTGTCAACATGGCAGCACCCATTAGGGGGCGACCCGCTCCATGTAAAATTAAACAGCTTTTATTTGGTTACTGATATGACTGGAGTTTCCATCTAATGTTAATGTACATCATTTTCAACATACTGTATTTCTAAAAAATGCTATTCATGTCTTTGTGTAAAACATTTTTAATTAGCAAAAACATACTCCGTGCCACCTTAAGGAAAAGTGATAACTTGACATTTATTTTTGTGGTAATCGACATTTTGTCATAAATATTGTTAAGTGAGCTTAACTTTTTTTGATTGAACCCAGAATATTCCTTTAATGTTTTATTTTATATGGCTTGTAAAATGTATCCAGCCAAGAGCAGTGAGTGTTATTTTCTTGTCAAAATTTTTGTTTGATTAATATCTAATTATTTTTGTATATGCAATGCATATAAAGGACTCAGGTGAATTGAATTAATAAATTCCATGTGACACCTTTGCCCCAATATTAGGTATTAAAGCAACATCAAATTGATTTTGGACTTTATTAGTTTTGGATGAGCTAATGTGTGTTGTGCACTATGGTGAATTATTGTAGAATAATGATTAAAAGTTTTAAGAACTAGCCTACATTTTTCTGAAATGTATCAGCCTATTGCGGACAAATTAGGGCTAGAATTGAACTGTAATCACTTAGCCAGTCACATATCTCCAATCTCTGATGTTTAAAATGGACATTGGGCTCAGCCTCTGATGTTGGCAGAGTCTAGTCATGGACCTGTTGCACTCTCCATGTTAGGGGATTGTTAGTATAACTTTCAATAGGCAAACATAATCACATGACATGCCTAAATAAATACCCAAGTTGAAAACATGTTTTTTGGCAATAATTGACCGAAAAAAATAACAGAAAAGTGTAAAA
This sequence comes from Myxocyprinus asiaticus, assembly GCF_019703515.2. Classification (NCBI taxonomy): domain Eukaryota; kingdom Metazoa; phylum Chordata; class Actinopteri; order Cypriniformes; family Catostomidae; genus Myxocyprinus; species Myxocyprinus asiaticus. Next base: position 44,060,765 of record NC_059356.1, on the reverse strand, counting down.
AAAAAAAAAAAAAAAGTTTAACAAATGATTTTGAGAAAAGAAAAAAAAAGAAAAATATTCTATTTCCATTATTATAATTCCCCTGCTGGCCTGCCACATGTTTGTCATAAAACACATATTCACGTATAAATTTGGTCAATCCAATCAAGTCTTAACTTCTGCCAATAATTTGCTTCAAACTGAAAATTCTGTCATCTACCCACCCCCATGTCGCTCGAAACTAGAATTTATTTATTATCAATGTGTAAAATGTTCAATGAAAATGATGATCATAGTGGTCAAGTTCAGTTGCTTAAGGTTTGCACCCATGTCCTGTTGTACTATGTGAATACAGTACCTAACCGTACCTACAGTACCTGATTAGACTAACACGTTTTTCCACGCTTGATATGTAGATAATGCTCGTTTCTCCTCTCAGTGTTCAATAATCCCTATTTACATGCACTAGTGTATCCTCACAATGGCACAAAGCACATCGCATGCACCTGAAGCACATGTAGACTGGGGTTGCTAATATTAAGTATTAATCATTTATTGCCATCTTAGCTCAGGTGAGATCAGTCAGTGTCACAAAATGATAGAGCTTTGATGAGCCTGGTCATTCTCTAAACTTATCTGCATCCTGTTATTGAACCTCAACTCTTTCAGCCGGGCGTTGACTGAAATGCCACCAGCCTCGGGTTGTAAATGTTCTAGATATGATAGATTATGATTGATTAACTAAGTTGGTTAAATCTATTTTTACAAGGGAGAGCAGGCCAGGACAGCAATCAGGTTCAGGTATTAGAAAAGCTTACATAAATGCATAAAATTACATTACATACAAAAGCACATTTAAATATGTGTAGGAAAGAATCAAACAATCATTTATAACAATTGCAATCAAATTATTCTAATCCCTTGAATTTAACAATGTAAAGTTACTAAGAATAATAAAAGCTTGAAGTTTTAGGACAGTTTGCAAATAAAGTCACATCACTTGATCCACAAACAGCACCTGAAAACATAAAAATGAATTCAAAATTGCATATTTCATTTTATTCTTAGATTCTCAATGTTGCTTGAAGATGCTGTCTTGCAACATGGTCTCATAGTGAAAACTTGACTCTATATACATTTTTGCTAAATTTGTTTACTGCTATTGGGCGTAGGCTGCTTTTGGACAGACTGACTTACTACAGATTAAATTATTACAGTATGCCTTATGATATGAGTACAGTAATCAATTATTTTAGAAATAAATTCAACAAAATGTTATTTTCAGATTCCAAAGGTTGTAGTGAGAGACACACACAGAACATGGAGCATGAGTGTCCGAATCCCGACACAGACCGAAACTGAACTAGACAGGGAAGTCAGAATCCAGACACTATGCTCCGGACATGAAACACAAGACAGCTCATGACCCATACGCGCAGCGCAATGTGAGGCGCACCTGTGTTCGCGAGAGACAGAAATAAACCATTGACACGAGTACATGTCGCCAAGATGACATAAGCGTGATACACCCACGTCAATAACAGACAGAACATGGAGCATGAGTGACCGGATCCCGACTCAGACTGCAACTGAACCAGACAGGAAGTCAGGATCCAGACACCATGCTCCGGACATGTAACAAGACAGGCCGAAGAGCGCACGGCAGGGAATTCAACTGAAATCGTGCGCTCACGCAAAGACAGACAATGAGCGGCCAGTGTTATATCGTCTGACCACTAGAAACCTGCAGCCAAACGTGATGTACAGCACGTAAATTTTGAATTGCAAAAATGTTGTCATGTTCACTTAAATTTCATGAGACCAGGCTGCAACATTTACTGGTTCAATCTATATATACAGTAGATATTATAGTTATTATGGCATGATTGTGATATTATGTGGTTATGTTATGATCTCACCTTGATCCTCTGTTTTCATCTTCAGCACTTTTACTGGTACTCCCTAACTGATGCCAAGAAAAAAGTCTTCATAAGGAATCACATTACACAAAATCTGAAAAAGTTTTCTTGCTGGGTCTCAGGAGGGTATCATTTGGGTATTCCGAATCATGTTTCTTACTTCTTGTGTAACTCTTTTATCTCTAATATAACTAATAAAGCTAGTAAAACAATTTACACTCAAATCAATATTTCATGTGCATTTATTTATTTATTTGGTAGGGAGCCGTGTAATAAGTGAGATGATGTACAGTCGGTGGAACGATTGAGTGGAATTCAATCGTTTTCAAGAGTGGAGTTATGACATCCCTAAAATTAAAAATGGGCATATAAAGATGTATATATTCATAGAGCTGTACAGTATATAATTCATAGAATTATTAATCTTTTAAACTGGGATTCTTTTATATGATTTGTCTGTCTTTATTTATTCAGTTATTCAATTCAACTTAATTGTGAAAATAAGTAATTGCATTTGATTTAGTATTTTACATTAAAGAAGGATTCAGGGTTTAATACAAGTTAAGCTCAATCTACAGCATTTGTGGCATAATATTACCACAAAATTAAATTCTGACTTGCCCATCCTTTTCTTTAAAAAAAGCAAAAATCTAGGTTACTTACAGTGTAAGTTAATTGAGAAGTCAAAATAAGTTTTTGTGGTAATCAAAATAATGCCGCAAATGCTGTCAATTGATCTTAACTTGTATTGAACCCGGAATATTCCTTTAAATTACAAGAAAAAAAAAAAACTCTTATTAAGGATTATAGATGTATTTTTTACATTTTGTAACAATCAGATGACAGCTAGGACAAATCTACCCTAGGGGGCTTCTTGTCCCAGGTGGTAATCTAACCTCAGTAGTGGGGGTAAATTAGTTGGCCACTTTTCATATAGAAGAAAGGAAATTGGCACTTTAATTCACCAGAGTGGCATTCAACTGATCACAAAGTATAGTCAGGACATTACTGATGTAAAAAAACAGCACCATCACTATTTGAAAAAAGTCGTTTTTATCAAATCTAGACAGGCCCCATTTCCAGCAGCCATCACTCCAACACCTTATCCTTGAGTAATCATGCTAAATTGCTAATTTGTTACTAGAAAATCACTTGCCATTATATCAAACACAGTTGAAAGCTATTTGGTTCATTAAATGAAGCTTAACATTGTCTTTGGGTTTGTTTTTGAGTTGCCACAGTATACAATAGACTGGCATGTCTTACGGTCAATATTAGGTCAAAAATGGCAATAAAAAAAAGACACAGCTTTCTCTAGAAACTCATCAGTCAATCATTGTTTTGAGGAATGAAGGCTATACAATGCTTGAAACTGCCAAAAAACTGAAGATTTCCTACAAAGGTGTACACTACAGTCTTCAAAGACAAAGGACAACTGGCTCTAACAAGGACAGAAAGAGATGTGGAAGGCCCAGATGTACAACTAAACAACAGGATAAATACATCAGAGTCTCTAGTTTGAGAAATAGACGCCTCACATGTCCTCAGCTGACAGCTTCATTGAATTCTACCCACTCAACACCAGTTTCATGTACAACAGTAAAGAGAAGACTCAGGGGTGCAGGACTTATGGGAAGGATTGCAAAGAAAAAGCCACTTTTGAAACAGAAAAACAAAAAGAAAAGGTTAAAATGGGCAAAGAAACACAGACATTGGACAACAGATAATTGGAAAAGAGTGTTATGGATCTTAACCCAGTTGAGCTTTTGTGGGATCAGCTAGACTGTAAGGTGCGTGAGAATTGCCCGGCAAGACAGTCACATCTATGGCAAGTGCTACAGGAAGCGTGTGTGAAATGTCACCTGAGTATCTGGACAAACTGACAGCTAGAATGCCAAGGATCTGCAAAGCTGTCATTGCTGCACATGGAGGATTTTTTGATGAGAACTCTTTGAAGTAGTTTAAGAAGTTCTGAATTTTTTTTTCAAATTATAATAGTAATTTTTCACTGTGGCAGCGGGGGCGTGGTCAAGCGTCCGTCCGGGGAGAGAGAAAGCGGTAAGGGTGCTTGCACCTGAGCTAGATTATGTGTAACACCCGTCTCTAATTCCAGTGAGCATGGGGAGAGCGGCATATAAGCAGCCACACCACCAGCAGAGGAGAGAGAGAGTTTGGCACAAGGAAGGCTACGGTGCTCTGAAGCTGTTACAGTCATTCTGTTGTATTTGTGAAGCTGATGTGTTTAAATAACGACGTGCCTGTGAAGCTGATGAGTTTGTGAAGTTGTAAAGCACTGAAGTGGCCGATTAAAAGTTTTACCTGAGCCTGGAAAACCCGCTTCCCTGTGTTCTCCTTCCCTTCTGCTGTGAAGCTGTTACATTCACGTTATTAATGTCCTGACTATACATTGTGATCAGTTGAATGTCACTTTGGTGAATAAAAGTACCAATTTCTTTCCATAAGAGCAAAATCTGTACATTTTTCCAAACTTTTGGCCACCTATATATATATACACTACCGGTCAAAAGTTTTGAAACACTCATTCTTTATTATAATTTTTTTCTTCACATTTTAGAATTATAGTAAAAAACTATGGAATAACATAAATGGAACAATGGGAATTATGTTGAGACTAAACAAAATCCAAAATAAATCAAAACTGTGTTATATTTTAGCATCTTCAAAGTAGTCACCCTTTGCGTAGAATTTGCAGACATGTACTCTTGACATTTTCTCAACCAACTTCTTGAGGTATCACCCTGGGATGCTTTTTAAACAGTATTGAAGGAGTTCCCATCTATGTTGGGCACTTATTGGCTGCTTTTCTTTATTATTTGGTCCAAGTCGTTTTTATTTTTTTTTTTTAAATTAATTTTAGTTTTGTAATGAAATAAATATGTTGGCACAATTATATTTTTGTCTACAAAACTAATTTCAAACATTTAAGCATACGATTTTTAAGATCATGAGAAACATTTCAGTCAAGTGTTTCAAAACTTTTGACCGGTAGTAGTGTATCTATCTATCTATCTATCTATCTCTCTCTCTCTCTCTCTCTCTCTCTCTCTCTCTCTCTCTCTCTCTCTCTCTATATATATATATATATATAATTTATTTTTTTTATTTATTTATTTTTTTTGTGCTGACAACTAAATCAATAAATGTTTATATTTTGTTCCCCATGATATTTACTGGATGATAAATCATCATCATGTATGTGCTGAACTTAAATCTAAATATGTCCCAGTTTAAAAGTAAAGGTGCATTGTTCTTAAAGGAATAGTTCACCCAAAAATTACTTGCTTTCTTCTGCAGAACACAAATGAAAATTTTTAGAGGATTATCTCAGCTCTGTGGATCCATACAATGCAGGTGAATGGTGGCCAGAACTATGATTAAATCTCCAAAAATCACAAAGTCAGCCGTAAAAGTAATCCATACAACTCCAGTGGTTAAATATATATCTAAAGCAATATGATAGGTGTGGGTGAGAAACAGATCAATATTTAAGCACTTTTTTTTTTAACCATAAATATCCTTTTTCACTTTTACATTCTTCTTCTTCTGTTTTTTTTTTTTTTTTTTTTTTTTTTTTTTTGTGGAAACTATCCTTCTTTGTGCATTTCACCACCAAATGGTCAGGGCTGGTCAAAGGTGGCGATTTAAAGATTCCCTCCCACACCTATAATAGTGCTTCAGATTATATGATTTTAACCACTGGAGTCGTATGGGTTACATGTATTCTGCCTTTATGTGCTTTTTTGAGCTTAAACGTTTTGGTCACCATTCACTTGCATTGTATGGCCCTACAGAGCTGAAATTTTCTTCAAAAATTCTCAGTTTGTGTTCTGCAGAAGAAAGAAAGTCATACACATCTGGGATGGTATGAGGGTGAATAAAAAATGAGAGAATTTGTATTTTTGTGTGAACTACCCCTTTAAGGAGGGTATAACTTCAATACCTAATAAATATATAACTACATTAGTTCACTGTTTTCCATGATAACTATAGGAACCTTCATCAAAACCACAATAATGTGAATTTAAAGCCTTTTAGCATAAGTTTATGATCATGACTTAAAATTAAAGCCCTAAGTAAACATTTTCATGCGCTAATAATATTAAAAAATATATATAATGACACTAGGAATTTAGTGAAGAGGACAGAACTTCCCAATATGACAACTGTAAAATATGACTCCATCTGTGACATGATTATATTCTATCTGTTGTCCATGTTCATCCATTATTAACAGTTGTCGGAATTCTACAAACACATTTTAGCACCATATACAGTATTATACCCTCTTGTCATATTTATTTATTTATTTATTTATTTTCTGCAACTGATCATAAAGTACATTTAGGGGTATTAATCCAGATTTACCAGACTGCAGTAGCATCAGTGCTGTGACTTCGTGCCGTTTCTGCTCTGACATCTGACTGATGTTCTGTTGATTGACAGCAGAGGGCGACCAAGATCCTCTACCTTGACAAACAAAGTGGAGCTTTAGGAATGTTTACTTTAAAGTTTTGAGGTAAAAGATTCAGAGTTACATTTTCAACTTCTGTATGTGTGTACATGTTTGAGATTGTCATAACAGTGTTCTAATTCATAAGCTCATTTAATGTTAAATTACGTGAGCCCATATTAAGGTTTGTCTGTGCATTGAATTGAGGGCAGAAAATGAACCTTTGTTGTTTTTTAAACACCACAGCAGGATCAGTGTGAAAAAGAACAAAACCATGACACTCAGTCCAACAGTCATTCCAGTTATCAGACCATGAGACAGAGATCTTGAGACTGGGGAAGCTGAGGAAGATACACATAAGAAACCAATTACACAATGTTTCTGATAATCAGCACATATCTGGGATGATTTTTGCCTTCATTTTGAACATGTGTGCACTGACAATGACATTTAACTCACCCATTACAATGAGGGTAATAGATGTGCTGAGTGATCTCAATGGAACAAATCAGTAGCCTATTTGACTGTCTGACCAAGCATTCGAATGGTTTGCTAATTCTTGAGAACAATCAAAGTGTGTTCAATCAGACGGCCTTTTCTCTGACCCTTTATCTGTTCATAAAGGGGTACCACAAGGTTTAGTACTGTATCAATAATTTAAGACACTGTTTGCCTGATGATTCAATGTTAGGCTGATGACAGCTGTTTTCTGATTCAGGTTTGTCTGTGCATTGAAATGTAACAGGACATAGGATACATCTTTGTTGTTTTTGTAGTGCAACTAAAGGACCAGTTTGACAGTGATCAAATACATGACATTCAGTCCTAGACTCACTCCAGTTATCAGACCATGAGACAGATATCTTGAGGCTGGGGAAGATACAGTACATGCATACATTTATAAGGTGCCGCAAACTATACAGAAATTGTTTGATAATGTTTAGAGTTCTTTAGTCTCACCTCTGACTGAGATCCAGCTCTTGGGTGACTCTCCTCTCTCTGTGTGTTTACAGTAGTAGAAACCTTCGTGTGACTTTGAGACAGTATGGATGATCATCTCTCCTGTAGTCTGCTTCTGGAGGAGTGATCCATCTTTATAGAAATCAGCTGTGAGGTCTGAGGGATTTGAATATCGATGTAAACAGCGTAGAGTCAGAGAATCTCCTTCAGTCACAGGATGAACAGGACTCTCCAGAATCACACGACCATCTACAGAACAAGGAAACATTCAGTATAAACAGCAGGATGATGGAAGAATAAAACTGTGTCCTTTTAAGCTGAAATTAGTAGGAATGTGTTTAAAAAAAAACATTAACATTCAGTGCACAAATATAAAACAGCTTTGAAGAACAACCACTCAGCGGTACAGCACTGAATGCAGACTTACACTGAAGCAGGGATCCAAACTATATCTAGGGAACAAATGAAGCCTTGTTGGGAGTGACTCTTTAGACTTTAGTAAAAAAAAAACTCTTAGCAACCAAACAAAACACGCTAGCATCCTGACTGTGAGTTTTGCATTGGTAAGTTCCACTCAATCAAGTTTCATTCTAGTTACTTATGCTTAATATACAGTAACTAATAATAAAAGTGATGCTTGCTTTAATAAGATGCACTTATTATTTAATTAATGGTTGAATTATGCCTCATGCTTCCTGCACTTGTTATTCCAACCTGCTTTTTGCATTAATTGTATATTGCCAATGCAATGAGCAATTAGAGTTGTAGACTCACTGTGTACAGTGATATTAACAGGATTTCTCTTTTCTCCAGACTCAGAGAGACACCAGTACACTCCAGTGTCAGAAGTGTAGATGGGACTGATTCTACATGTAGATCCTGTTTGTGATGATTTACAGGGTTGCAGCCCCCAAATGTCTGTGTATGTTCTCACTGTCCATCCAGTAGAGTTACTCTGATCCTCACAGCTCAGAGAGAGAGAGTCTTGTGAGAAGTGTTGAGTTCTGTTGGGACTGATGATCAGAGAGACTGAAGGAGAGACTCCTGAGAAACACATGACAGCTTGAGTATGGCCAGAAAATTAGTTTCTTGAGTATGAAAATGAGTATGGAAATTCTCTTTATTAAAGATGGACCAATCAGTGAATCATATACTGTAACATACACTTTAACATATTCTTCACACATTCTACTATTGATTTTACTTAGGGATAGTTCACAAAATAAAAATGGTAATTTACAGTATTTAACCTCATGTTGTTTTAACCCCATTTGACTTTCTTTCCTCTGTGAAAACAGGTGATGTGAGACACAATGTTGTATGATTGGTCACTGAGGCTAATACTCTGCCTAACATCTCCCTTTGTATTCCACAGAGGAAAGAAAGTCATACGGGTTTGGAACAAACAATTTTTTCTTTATAAAAAAGAGAGAATTTTATTTTTGAGTGAACTACCCCTGTAAGGTTAATGGTTTGCTCTTAAAGGGTTAGTTCACCCAAAAATGAAAATCCTGTCATGATTTAGTTACCTTTAAGCCATCCCAGATGTATATGACTTTCCTTCTTCAGCAGAACCGAAGTGAAGTTTTCAGCTCAGTTTGTCCATACAATGCAAGTAAACAGGTGCCTTTAGGCTGCTGACTATTTGATGGTCCAAAAGGCATATTTAGGCAGCATAAAAGTAATCCACACAACTCCAGTCGATCAATGAATGTCTTCTGTAGCAAATCGATAGGTTGGTGTAAGAAACACATCATTAATTAAAACTTTATTAACGTAAAAAAAAAATTAAACAAAATAGCTTCCTGCCAGCAGTCGACGCATCAGTGACGTAAGCGTTATGGCACATTTGTTTATGCGGCAGTTTATGCATAAATAAAAGACAGGCACAAGCGTGTAGTTCAGCAACTGTAATCAAACAAGCACAGAGCTAAAAAACAAGCATGGACGACCAAAGCAATCGACTGCAGACCTATTACATCCCATAACAGCATTCACACGAGAAGTCGGAAGCGCGCGCTTTGTATGCAACATAGAAACGAACGTCATGCGAGAGTTAGGTCATTTCAAACAGCATACCAGCGCTGGCTGGAAGCAATGATTTAAATGAAAAATAAAACAATTAATTATCGATTTGTTTCTTACACTAACCTATCGATTTGCTTCAGAAGACATTCATTGATCAACTGGAGTCGTGTGGATTACTTTTATGCTGCCTAAATATGCCTTTTGGACCATCAAATAGTCAGCAGCCTGATGGCACCAGTTTACTTACATCTGGGATGGCATCAGGTAAGTGAATAATGAGAGAATTTTCATTTTTGGGTGAACTATTCCTTTAACCCCTAACAAGTATTAAACATTGACACTGTTGGTGCTACAAACATTAGTGATACTTATAATTGTTTATCTTATTGTAAAGAGGTGTATTGTTACTTTTCTACAGTAAGCATTCTGCATTGTAGTGACAAGTTTTGCATGTTCAAATACAACTACTTTTTTTGACAATATGTTGTTGACAATATATAAAAATAAAAAAATCTAGTTTTCAGTACTGTCTCATTCACACTCTGATTCTGTTTTAACTCACCAGTGACCAATAGTAGCTGCATGTTGCTGGTGTATGTTTTATTGCCTGGTCCTTCTTCTCTCTCTGCTCTGCACTTATAAACTCCTGTGTGATTTACAGCAGCAGAACTGAGAGTATAGTTTCCTCCAGCTCCTCTGCTGCTGTCTGACAGGAGTTTATAATTTAACGTATTATCTTCTTTGTACCAGCTAAATGTCCAGTCTGTAGAGGAGTCTTTAACCTCACAGATCAGAGTCACTGAGTCTCCTTCAGTCACCCACTTCTGTGGAGATACACTTAAAACTGCTTTCCAATCTGAAATTGATACATATTTCATTAACAACATTAAGTGAACATTTACATTAACGATAAACTTTTGCTGTTTATACTCATAGAAAACACACATACAGACTCACAGTCACATTCACATTGTGACAGCTTCGCAGATCACTGAGTTTAGTCTTTTGTCTTTTCTCTACAGGTGTATTTACCACTGGTAAAACAACCACTGAAATAAATAAATACAGAATTGTACTCACAGTGTACTGTGATATTAACAGGATTACTCTTCTCTCCAGACTGAGACTGACACCAGTACACTCCAGTGCCAGAAGTGTAGACGGGACTGATTCTACATGTAGATCCTGTTTGTGATGCCCAGAATAATAATGAACAGGTATGCAGCCCCAAAATGTCTGTGTATATTCTCACTGTCCATCCAGTAGAGTTACTCTGATCCTCACAGCTCAGAGAGAGAGAGTCTTGTGAGAAGTGTTGAGTTCTGTTGGGACTGATGATCAGAGAGACTGAAGGAGAGACACCTGAAAAACACATGACAGCTTGACTGTTTCAGTTTCATTTGAGTTAGAAAATTGTCTTTATTAAAGATGAAACGAGCAGTGAATCATATTAACACACTCACACATTCTTGTTAGTAGTAGCATCTGGGTAAGCATCAGTAGTACATACTTTAAGGGATAACTGTTGTTCCAACCCACATGACTTTCCTTTGTGGAACAAGAAACTTAGATATAAGGCAGAATGTTAGCCTCAGTCACCCCCCAAAAAAAGATGCAATGAAAGTGAACGGTGACTGATGCTAACATGAGGCTGCCTCACACCGTGTCCTAACCAGATGCGATGTGACAACACCACATGTGATAAAAGGTATTTTTTCCATGTTAATCAGAGTTTTTGTCCAAACCAGTGACACGCGACGAGCGACAGGGCTTTCTATTTTTGGAATGGTTTCTATTTCTGCAACGTTGCACCGGGCAGCCCAGTTAACAACTGGATCTAAAATTCTTCTCATAACAGTATATTAACGCTGGCTTCTCACTAGCCCATTCAGAACAACTTGATTTTCGCAGAGGATCTCACACCTCCTGATTGATGTGCTTGAGGTCTCTTTCTCTTTTGTCTGTCACACACAAAACCATCACTTCAGAATGGTGGAGGAATGAGACATGGCGTCTCCCACTGATTTTCTGTCCGCTTCCCTGTCACGTGGAGATCGGCGAAATAACAACAAGTACCGCTTGAACATAAACAATGGCAATACACTGAATTTGGATGCGAATCATAAAGTAACTTTGCCCTGTGTATGTGTGTGATCTATGGGTGTATTTATCTCCTCCGTAGAAAGCGTATGTCCAAATGCAGCTTCAGCGAGAAAATTAGTTACTTTCAATAAACAGACTGTTCTGTCTGTTCTGATTTTATTGTCATCTATCATTATTTTAGTGTATGAATATTGCAGTGTCGAGTCACGTCTAGTGTGGACAGATAGATTGCTTGTCGGTGAAATCTTGTCATGTCTGGTTAGAACAAGGTGTACTATCATCATTTGTTTTCCACATAAGAAAGAGTGGGTTTGGAACAGCATGAGTGTGCATAATTTTTAATATATAAAAATAATAATAATAATAATAATATATTTTTGTGTGAACTATCTCTTTAAAGTCAATGTTTTTTTCTTAAGTATTAAACTTTGACACGCAACTCGTCAAACACTTTGTGCTACAGACATGAATGATACTGTAGAGGTGTGTCATTACTTTTTTTTTTTTACAGTAATGCCCTGCATTGTGATGACAAGCTTTGCATAATCAAGCCACTTTTTTTCTTATCAGAAAATGTAAAAATCTTGTTTTAAGTATTGTCACATTCACACTGTGACTGTTTTTATAACTCACCAGTGACCCATATTAGCTGTGTGTTGCTGTGATCTGTGTAATAGGCTGGTTCTGCTCTCTCTGCGCTGCACTTATAAACTCCTGTGTGATTTACAGCAGCAGAACTGAGAGTATAGTTTCCTCCAGCTCCTCTGCTGCTGTCTGACAGGAGTTTATAATTTAACGTGTTATCTTCTTTGTACCAGCTAAATGTCCAGTCTGTAGAGGAGTCTTTAACCTCACAGATCAGAGTCACTGAGTCTCCTTCAGTCACCCACTTCTGTGGAGATACACTTAAAACTGCTTTCCAATCTGAAATTGATACCTCTTTCATTAGTAACATTAATGTTAATGTAAATGTTAAATTAATGTTTGACTTTTGCTGTTTATACTGAGAATAATGAACAAACAAACATAGAAACTCACTTAAAACAGTCAGTGTAACAGCATCACTGATCTTTGGGTTTTGTCCATCTCTTGCTTTTCCACTACAGGTGTATTTACCACTGTGTGTGTGTTCAACACTGTTGATTTTGCACTCCTGTGTCTTGCATTGATTGACAGTGTTTCTGTAACTGTTGTTGGTATTCTCTACAGTCCAGCTGTATGTCCACTCAGTGTCTCCTCCACCCTGTATGTCACATCTGAGAATGACTGTTTCTCCAATGTATACATGTTGATCTGGCCACATGGTCACTTTGGCTTTTGGTCTTTCTGTACAACGACAACAATTCACAAAATAATGTGCTGTATTTTCTGAATGAACACAGTCACTTCAAAATCCACAATCAGCTAAGACTGAAAGTTTGTTATTGCAATATATGACTGTCATTGCATTCATTCAGTGTCACGTGAATAATTTGAATTGCATTCTCAGAACAGTGCATTATGTAGGGAAACACACTTGCCCTCTTTTGTCAATTTAGTACAGGACTTGATTAAGGCATCACGGTTCGGTACGATTTCAGTACAACAGGAAGAACAGAATCTATCAAGAAATTATTTACTTCGACTGTTCTTTAATTTGAGATTATTTATAGTGGCTGCAACAATTCTTATTATGAAGGCACACAATTTGTATATGATTTCTCCAGCTAAATCACAAAACAAAACTAGAGTGAATATAATCTGCACATTGTGTAATGATATAAAACAAGGCTGCATCATTATAATTGACTTTAAATAGACGTTAGAAGTGCAGATTTTTTGCTTGTTTTAGTACAGTGCACACACAGGTGCTGTGTCTGTGAGAGCACGTGGCTATGTTTAGTTTTCTTGCATCACACCCTGCCTCCTTGTCTCTTCATTATTAGTTCATTGTTTCACCTGTCCCTTGTTAACCTGTTTGATTTCTCTCCCTTTATTAGTTCCTCGTATATGCTGTCTTCAGTAACGGTTTTAACCACCATGCAATTGTGTGGGGCCCCGCACATCGGAGGGCCCCACGCCCCGGTTGGGAAGCTCAGCAAAAACCGCTTGTAGGGTGACATGTTATTTTGGGTACATGTGTGGCGCGAACCCGCTGTTGTCAGCACTGTCAGAGCGGTCCACGTTAGATGCCCGCTGGGTTTTTAGGTCAGTTTTTCCAAGGAGGATTTTGCGTTGGGGTTTGTAATTTATGAAAAAATATACAGTCCTTCCGAACTTGTTTCGACCGCGCGCTCTTACTAACATATGCGCGAATGGATGTGTTAGGGGCCGTTCACACCGAATGTGTTTATGCTTGCGTCTGCTCTATTTTTCCATTGTTTTCCTTTGTAAACACGCACTGGACAAACGTCCATACCTGCTGTACCACGTCTCACTATGTCTTCAGTGTCTCATGCAGGACCGGCACATTTTTAGACACTGTGTCAAGTTAAAAATAACTTCAGGTCTGAAAAATGCATCTCGAGACACATGCGTTTTGTTTCATTCATTGAGCTGTATCTAGATTATTTTTAGCACAGGTGTCACAAAGATTTAACGTTCTGAACAAGTTCAGGTTGCAAATTGGTGACTGTTACAATGTTTAACCTTCTTCAAGATTGTTCTGCACCAAGCAAATTTCAATGCTTGGTATTCGGCAATGTTTTTTCTCCCCTTCTGCTCTAGTGTGCTGATGGGCTGCCATGCTTTGTATGTTTACTGTTTCAGTACTGCTACGAATATTGCCTACGATGCTAACATAAAATACCTTTTGCAACATGTTGAACAATACACTGCAGCCTCCAGGTGAAAGTAAACTAAATAAGACAGACAGATGCACAGGTAGCTGTAATAACCTGCCAAGCATTATTGCCTGCCGCACCTCCACCAGTGCCTTCAGCCCAGCTGCGGGGTCATCAGCCGGGAGCCTCATATCTTCAACGTTTCACCCCATTAATCCCGGAACATCTCCTGGTGGTGGGGCAGCAGTCAGGGACGTCCCACTGCCACCCCCGCAGCTAGACACCGAATCCCCTCCAATGCCACTCTTGCCTTCCCATCAGACATCCTCCCTACACTAATTACTTGCAACCAGGGTTCTATATGTCATAATACCTCGACACGACCATACGTGCCAGCCTGTTGGCAAACTGGCACCGAGATGCGTACTCAATGCCCTACTAGCACTGGCACTGTTTCTCTTAGTAACTCAGTGCCACCGGTTCCGTATGGCATACTACCTCAGCACAAGCCCTCACCACATATCCCCCAGTTTCCATTTTCCTCAGTTTCCTACTTCTGAACCCCCCACTCTTTGTTCTTCCTTCTTAACTATAGCCAGAAACTCCCTTTCTCAGCTTCCTCTGCCAATTCCTTCAAAGACTTTTTTGCAGCTGCTCCTATGATGCCAATGTCTCTAAAAAGGTGCTGCACTGATTTTCCCATAAATCCTCGGCACCCAACCTCCACAGGGTAGGTGGTAGTCCTCCGTCCATTTTCCCTGCACTCTGCGGACAGATCAGCATATTTTAGCTTCTTCCTCTCATAGGCTGTCTCCAGACCCTCTTCCCATGGAACAGTAAACTCAATCATTGCTATTTTCCTAGCTGAAGTCAACCACAACACTACATCCGGCCTCAATGAGATAATGGCAACCTCGGTAGGAAATTTTAGCTGCTGGCCAAGGTTGACCATCATTGACCAATCACTTCCAGGCATCAAGATTGATCTGGCTTCCCTCCATGCTGTACTTTGTGCGGCACCTCTCTTTTTAACTATGTCAATACACTGCCACTGGGGAGCATGCTTCCCTTTTGTTTGCCTTCACTCTATGCACCTCTAGGATCTCTGCCAGCTTCCACAGAACCTGATCATACCGCCACCTGTACCGTCCTTGTGCCAGGGATGTCTTGCACCCATTGAATATGTGCTGCAAGTTTGCTCTTGGGGCCTCACAGAGGGGGCAAATCTCCCCTTTGCCATACCACAGAGACAAATTGCCAGGACTTGGTAGGGTATCGTAGGTGAATCTTTGTGGAAATATATTACTATTGCATACAACAAATCCTCAGAGTTTTAAAAAATAATACTGTATCATATTATGATATCTAACTCGACAACAATAAATAATTGCTGGGTTATAATAATAAAATGACTGAATTCTAAAATGTTAATGAGTGAAGTAGTAGGTTTTACACACCCTGTTCATACAAATAAATAAATAAAGTGTTTTGTAAAAATATATGTATTGCTTTTTTATCACTGTATTGTGGAAAAACTGGAAAGCATGTATTATCTTTAACTACACTTTTTATTTCATTAAACATTTTGAATGTTCTTGGCTACAATGTCTGACAGAATGAATTTATAATTATATTTTAAAATAAATTTTATGTTATTTTTTAAGCAAAAACTTTCTAAATTGGGGCCCCAGGTTGGTCAGTTGCTTGGGGCCTCAGAAATCATAAACATGCCCTTGGCTGTCCTGTGCTGGATTATTTCAATCATTTGTTTGTTTCCCTGTGGTCAAGTGCTTGTGTGTCCTTTCTTCCTTCCCTGTCTAGTTCCAGTTCAGTTTGAATTTTCTAGTTGGTTTTTGTTCTCCTGTTTTCTCCACCGTTTTTTTTTTTTTATTAAATAAAAGCTCATTGGTGCTATCTGCGCTTGTGTCCTCCCTTTAAACACCCCATTCCGCGTCACCTTTTATGTAATATTGTTAAATAATTAAGTCTTTTTGTTTCTTTTTTTAAGCTAATTTTGTATCTTGATTTTTTTATTATATATATATATATATATATATATATATATATATATATATATATATATATATATATATATATATATTTTATTTTTTTTTTAAATATACTGCCTGGGGTTAATAGTCACAACTCATTTATAACTAAAATTTTTAAAAGGTTGTAAACATAACTGTAGAGCCGAGGAGGGCGGGGCCGGGCTGGAATGACACACGCCCGGTCCCCAATCAGCCTGATGGGGCGCGCGAGGGATAAAGGCGGCCGGGGATGCCAGTTCGAGAGAGAGAGAATTACAGGCAGCTGTACTGTGTGTTTATGGTTGTGTGTTTTTGTTTAAGTTGTTTATTAAATTATTATTTAAGTTGTCAAGCCGGTTCTCGCCTCCTCCTTTCCACTGAACCCCCTTACAATAACACTAAGAATAACCCTGTCAAATGTAGAACCATTCAGTTTTACTCAAATATTTTTTTATATTTTCTCTTTTTTTTTTCACAGCTGTTTGTAACATAAAATCTGTGAATAAGTGATTAAGTGAATAAATTAAATGTAATCACCTTTAGTTTGTCCAGTTTGGATGTTTGAAATCATCACTAAAAAACACAAAGAGAAAAACCCATTAAAGTCTGAACCTGTAAATCTGTAAAAAAAAAAAAAAATCCCCCCAAACCACTTAAACACAAAACACACCCTGCAGTCGTGACTAAACCATCAGGAACTTTTTCATTGGTCACCTTAATCACAGTGCTGATTAGCTACACAACATTATGGCCAAGTGGGATTTTTTTTTTAAACAAACACACACACACACACAACAACAACAGCAACAATAGAAAAGAGGGGCTTAACACTGAGAAATTACACTTATGTACAGGGACTAAAACATTTTCAAGGAACGAAAATGAAAACTGAAAACATATAGAATTTTTAGCAGAACGTTACCGAAAACCGGAACAAAGTGATTTAAATTTGTTCCGGAGTGAAAACTATATTTTTAAATGCTGATAACCGGTTAAAATCGGTTCATTTTCATTCCGATAATTTTTTCATGAAACCATAAGCCAAAGGGTTTATCACAGTACATTTTTGGAACAACACCACTTCATGATGCCCGAAATAATAAAACGTGATTTGATCTTGAAGGAAACTGCAGAATCACACATTTCTTTGCCTAATTGCCAGTTGTGGATGTTGCATTCTGTGAATGAAAACTGAGATTTAGCTGGAGAAATCATATACAAATTGTGTGCCTTCATAGTAAGAATTGTTGCAGCCACTATAAATAATCTCAAATTAAAGAAACAGTCGAAGTAAATAATTTCTTGACAGATTCTGTTCTTCCTGTTGTACTGAAACGTACCGAACCGTGACGCTGTAATGAAGTCCTGTACTAATTATTTAATTACTACATAAATATGCACAGATAATCCAGGTACAAGGAAAACATTATTAGAGGTAAAAAGTCAATTTCTCAGTTGTTTCCAAGTCTTCACTGAATTATTGTTAGATATGATGCATTAAAACAGATTTGATGCAGTCGGGTTTCGAATGAGAAGCAGATCTGTAATTAAAATTATACTTAACTGTTAATTAACTGCTTTTTATGATTGCTATGCCGGTAAATCTACCACACAAGGACATTTTTAATTGCTTATTTTCACTTATTTTGTTCTAACTGGTAACCTTTTGGAAACTAGTCTGGAGAACTTATGATAAAATTATGAAAAATACAGTTTTAGTTCAGAACGAACCGAAATGCAAGGGTGTAGCAGCCAGGGGGGACGTGGGGGACACGTCCCCCGAACTCTTTAAAAAAGGTGATTCAGTCCCCCACACTTTTCCAAGCTAAACCCATAACGAGTCCAAATGGTGGATTTGTATACTGTATTCTTTGCATTTTGTTACTTTGGGCTGATTGAGCGACCATCCAGCCAATCACAGGTGAGTTTCGTGAGCCGAAAACAACCTTTACGTAATAGGCCGTCAGTCAGACAGACTAATCAACACAGCTCTGCTCATTTCTACAAAGTTTCCTTCAACAATGCTCATTTGTCCATGTTTTTTATTGCCATTGATGTTGATCTAAATTAATAATCTAGAGATGAGGAGCACACAAATGAGAGTTATTTATCGGCATATCATTCTTGATTGGCAGCATTACGTGAAATGCACTGCAGAAAAAAACAAAGACATACACATACAAATTTTAAAGGATTAAAATTTTCTTTTGATCGTTGATTCAATGACTAACTAATTTCACACAAGACATCACCAGGTGGCATCACCAGAAATGGTTACTGAACGAATCATTAAATGGATCTGAACCAATTTTTCTGAACGTAATTGTGACGAGGAGGAGGGCGGGGCTGGGCCGTAAGGACACACGGCCAGCTCTGAATTGGGCTAATGAGCTGGGAGGAGGATAAAGACGAGCCAGAGGCACCAGTTCGAGAGAGAGATGCGCGCGGCCACATTGCATGTTTGTCTGCATTTGTTAATGTTCGTTTTATGTTGAGTTTTATCAGTAAACTTTATGTTGACTGTTTAGCCGGTTCCTGTCTCCTCCCGGCCCATCCCTTACCCCATTAAACTGGCAGTTTTGAATCAGAACTAAAGATTTACGGTCACAAATGAATTGCTCATCTGAGTCAGTTCATTAAAATGAATTGGTCACACGTGTTAGGAAAGCGGTCTGAATCGGTTCGCGATTCAATCTGAATGTCTCAGAATGCTTGCGCTCACGCTGCTGAATCATTTGTGCACGCTCTCACTTGAGTATTTTATAACATGGAAAATAAAGACAACGCTGGTTGCAGTGGATCTACAATAAATGGAACCGAAACCCGCAAATGCATCCTATCGGTTGCCAGTGATGAAGAAGGTCTTTATAAAGTTCAACACTATTGCAGCTTGTAAACGACTTCTGCAGGTAAATACATTTTCCAACCAAAAGATTATCAAAACACGTATTAGCCTACATGAAAACACTTGAAATGAAAGTACCATGAAAGTACCATGACATTACCATGTTTTTTGGACATGTACCATTACCTGGATGCACCATGTTAATACAATGGTACGTATATGAATATGGTAATCATATATCAATTTACCATGGTAGTAACATGGTATTCTTTGAAGTACTTTGAAGCACCATGCAAATACAAAATGGTACATAAATGTGGTAATTAAATATATAAATGAATAGTATACTGTATGTACGCAGAGTTTTTATACAGGAATGTGCAAATTAAATTATGTTTAACTGGGTATGTGTTTGTAGAGGTAGTAGTCTAAATCTGAAAAATAAAATGTAAAAATAGTGACTTTAAAAGTTGAACAGCATTCTAAAATGTTGTAGCATGTCTAAATATAAATTTACATGTTTTGTTTTTGGGAGGGGGGGGGTTACGTGTACATACCGGTACCGTATTGCACCATACTGTATACTTGTGTACTGTATTACACTACACTGTAATATACTGTACCAAGGCTTTGATAAACATCATGTGAATAAGTCTTTTAGATGCTTTGTCTATGACGGTATGCTCCGTGCATCTGTGGTTGAAATGTTTTTGAAGTAGCTTAAATGTAGCAAGCTACTTTTGGTGTGTAGCTTGTAGTGTAACTTGCTACTTTCTCTGAAGTGTGGCTTTTAGCTTAGTTTAACAAATTTTTCCATTGAGTAGTTTGCAGCTTAGCTTGCTACATTTTGAGTAGCTTGCCCAAAACTGTGTAATATATAAATACTGCACTGTAAGTGTTGGGTCAGTACAAGCCACCTATTGACAGCTGTGCCACCCCCTCAACACACACACACTTTTAAAATGATTGCTATGCCCCTGCTGAAATGAAAAACATTTTGTTTTTAGTCCCTGCTTATGTATGGAAAAACTCTGCCAACACAATAAAAAAGTAAAAAAAAAAAAAAAATTCATTTCAATTATTTAACTAGTTCTTCATTCTTTAATAAAGCCCTGCAAAAATATGACTTCATAAAGTGCTGTCCTAGCCTAGAAATCATAACACTTCGTCTGCATTAACTTGTCTACTAATTAAATTTTTGAACCAATTAGGATGAATAATTAAACACACACAACATAGAAATATTTGTTCCATTTCAAGCTTGGTGTGAGCAATTCACTGCCACAGATTCTGACAATTTGTAGCTCTGCCAACACAATACAAATTTTAATAATAATAAAAAAACAACAACATTATTATTTTCAATTCTTTAACTAATTATTCATTCTTTAATAAAGCCTTAAAAACAAGCCTAGAATTCATAACATGGACTTAATATGATGAACTTGCATTGAATTCTTCAGAAAACCACACACAATAAAGTGTTATTGAAAACTACCGGCAGGCGTATTTTACCGTTTGTTGACATCTTTATGAAGTCTCTGAACTATTCACAGGTGATTGAGATGACCAATAAAAATGTTCCTGAGTGTTTAGTCACAAGCTTCTTTGCTTCAAACCCCAAAATAAGTGTTATATTTAATTTTAACTTTAATTTGTTTAGTAATAATGGCATCCACATTGAAGTTTGAAGAATAATCTAGAATAGAATTTAATCAAAATGATTTGGCCAAATGTTTCGACAGTTTTGTCCAGATTGTGTTTTGGGTGGGTTTCACCCAAACACTGTGTGTTTTTTGTAAAGGTCACCTTCTAGGGTCTGAAAACAGTACAAGCACATAAATTCTAGTTAATTAATTTGTTCAATTTGTACAGTTTTTGTTTACTTATGTTACTTAAAGTTTACATAGCTATCTAAATGGGGACATCTTTTACTCATAAATCAAGAGCAAGATCAGAACATACAGTATTTTGGAAAAAATACAGAAACACTGAATGACTCAGTCATTTATATAATAAAAAACTAATACGTCAAATTAAATACATACAGAAAAAGCGATACTTACAGAGCACCAGTGGAAGTAGACGGAGCCCCATACTTATCTACTAATACCAGACTGTTTAAGACACTGTCTGTGTTACAGCCTTAAGACTTCCTGTCAGTCAGCATTGGGGAGTAACAGAATGCATGTAACGGAATTATGTATTTAAAATACAAAATATAAATAACTGTATTCCACTACAGTTACAATTTAAATTGGTAATTAGAATACAGTATTAAAAAAACAAAAAACAAAAAAACAAATCAGCAGCATTGCCACAGTAGTTTCACCAAGGTCAAGACAAGTACAAGCAACTTACTCAAATACTCGACTTCAATAGTCTACATCAGGTCGTGGCAATGCCTCAAAAACTGCATTTGCAGCATCATGTATTTTCATGGAAAACACAATTAACTCATGCAAATATCTCATCAAAAAATCCATGGGATTATGCTTCGGATGTCTAAGAATAGGCCATTTAAGCAAAGAATACAAAAGGTGACTAAAATTCGCAACACATTGTCTGTTCTCCCTATACGTAAACTATGCAAGTTGTGAAGGCCAGCTTATTTCATTGTTCATTTGTATTACTGACATTTTAATGTTTTTATCTGTCTTAGTTTATTCTTGTTCAGTGTTTAATGTTTGATCTGTTTTATGCTTTAGCTCTCATAGTTTATAGTTTTATATACAGTACATAGTTCTAGTTTCAACCTGGCACAATGTTTTTTTTTTTTTTTTTTTTTTAGCATGCTGTATAAATACTTGAGTTAATTAGAAAAGTCCAAATAAAATGCAAAAACTTTGGTCATGATGTAAACTTTACTGATAACATTTTCCACTGTGTTAGGCCATTTTAAATGTAGTAATAAATACTGTTTGTTAATTGTAAAAAAAAAAAAAAAAAAAAAAACACAAAAACCTCAAAATGTTTTGCTTAGGGCCCCCCAAAGACTAGGACTGGCACATGAGAAACAGCCTGATACAGAAAAACATTCTGTGAGCAACATGTGAGCAATGCTTCAAAACCTACATAGTTTCTATTATTTATAGTTTCTAGTATCTATTTATTTAGAGTTCCACAGACACCCCCTACCCTAAACCTAACCCTAGCCTTCCCTTACAAAAATTAACCATGGTTTCATTACAGTACCCTTGATATCACCATGGTGAGTGTTTCATCTGGAAAGCATCACATTCTAATTAACATCTGATAAACATCTCAAAAAGAGCAGACTTGCATTCATTCTAAATCGTAAACATCTCAAAGACATCTGCATCTTATGGGTTTCTTGCAGATGAGCAAACAACCTAAAAAATATGTCTACCAGAAGTAAACACACACATCAAATAGACATAGAAATAGAAGTTTCACTGAGTAGTAGTTTGAACAGCTTTTGGGAACAACATTGCAGACAGCAATCAAGCTCTTTAAAAACGACATCTTCAGTTGAGGTTATAAGCAGCTTTACCTGACTGTTCTGTTGCAAATTATTAGACTTTGCAATACAATACTTGGTGAAGTGGCGGTGGCATAGTGGGCTAAAGCGCAGAACTGGTAAGCAGAAGATTGCTGGTTCGATGCCCACAGCCACCACCACTGAGCCCTTGAGCAAGGCACTTAACTCAAGGTTGCTCAGGGGGGTTTGTCCCTGTAATAAGTGCAATGCAAGTCGCTTTGGATAAAAGTGTCTGCCAAATGTGTAAATACAATCAATAAAATGTTTATTATACCCATATTCAATCTAACTAATGAGTCAGTATTTATTAAATATTCAATATACTGTATAATAGCACAGCAAAAATGACTGCATTTGTAGAGAACCCTTACATTTTTTGTTTAACAAGGACTTTTGATACAAAGACAAATATGCAACTTGCAGTGCACCAATGGGTTTAATTTTGTATTTAATTTGAAATTGGTTTAATTTAGGGTTACAATTTAATTTGAAGGGTCTAAAAAGAGTTGATGTAGAGTTCTTAATTATACAGAGTTCTTAATTATAAATAAAACTAAGGACTGTCTTACATATACAACTACTATGTTTTGTGTATAAAGGGTCTATTAGTGATTTATTAATTAGATTGCTCTGGCTCATGTACAATAAATCATGCTCATATAAATTAACTCACATGAAGGACAAGTAAGCATGTCAACACCGGCTCCGCCACAGCCTGAGCCAACCACTCGGCCCTGGCATAGAACCCCCCGCAGGAAGCTGACGCCCCCCGTCCCACGATCCGGCGGCAAGAACCCCAGGAAGGCTTCGAAGCGCCCCTGAGACGGGCGGCCCAGGGCCGAGGAGACCCGCTGTAAGTCTGGAGGTGGTGCACAGACCACTCCATCCCCCAGTGGAGGGCTGGGAGGAGAATCCTTTGTTCCCTTTTGTGTTCATTTTGCTGCATGTCCGAGGGGCACAGCACAGCCACAGGCTCGGGACGCAAGACTCCTCGACGTGGCAGTTCCTGCTTCATCCTGCCGCGAGGCCCCATCTGCAGGTACGTCAAATGCGATTGTCCCCTTGGTGCCCCTTGCTCGGAGGCTGGAGGCATGGTTAGTGCTCTCCAACCCATCGAGTTGGCTGGCCAGGACGATCCGACTTGGTTACACGATTCAGTTCGCCAGGTGCCCGTCCAGGTTCAATGGCGTCCGTTTCACCTTGGTAGGAGGCGAGGATGCCTCTGTCCTGCTTGTGGAAATCGCAGTCCTTCTACAGAAGGACGCGATAGAGCCTGTCCATCCAGCCGAGATGAAGAAGGGGTTCTACAGCCCCTACTTCATAGTACCAAAGAAAGGCGGTGGGTTGCGGCCGATCTTGGACCTGCGAGTGCTGAATCAGGCCCTGCACAAACTCCCGTTCAGGATGCTGACGCAGAAGCGCATTCTGTCATGCGTCTGACATCAAGATTGGTTTGTGGCGGTAGACCTGAAGGACGCGTAATTCCACGTCTTGATTTTGCCTCGACACAGACCATTTCTTCAGTTCGCTTTTGAGGGCCTGGCATTTCAGTACAAGGTCCTCCCCTTCTGTCTGTCCCTGTCACCTCGCATCTTTACGAAAGTCGCAGAGGCAGTCCTTGCCCCGCTAAGGGAAGTGGGTGTCCGCATCTTCAATTATCTCAACGACTGGCTGATTCTAGCTCACTCTCGAGATCTATTGTGTGCGCACAGGGACCTGGTGCTCAGACACCTCAGTCGATTGGGGCTTCAGGTCAACTGGAAGAAGAGCAAGCTCTCTCCGGGGCAGAGCATCTCTTTTCTCGAGATGGAGTTGGACTCGGTTGCTATGATAGCGTGCCTCATGAACGAGCGCGCACAGTCAGTGCTGAACTGCCTGAAGTCATTCAGGGGAAGAACAGCGGTTCCACTGAAACAATTTCAGAGGCTCCTGGGGCATATGGCATCCTCGGCGGTGGTTACGCCACTCGGGTTAATACATAGGAGACCGCTTCAGCACTGGCTTCAGACTTGAGTCCCAAGATGGGCATGGTGCCATGGTACGCATCGCGTGGCTATCACGCCGATCTGTCGCCGCACGTTCAGCCCTTGAACGGATCTTGCATTTCTGCAGGAAGGGGTCCCCTTAGAACAAGTGTCCAGGTGCGTCGTCGTCATGACAGACGCCTCCAAGTTGGGCTGGGGCGCCATTTGCAGGCCCACCCAGACTTGGTTTTTGGAGCTCACGCTCCTCGTGACAGCCCCTCCCTGGCGAGTTCTCCTGAGGAAGGACCTCATTTCTCAGGGACGGGGCACGATTTGGCACCCGCACCCAGACCTCTGGAATCTCCACTTCTGGCCCCTGGATGGGACGCGGAACACCTAAGTGGACTACCACCGGTGGTGGTAGACACTATCACGTGAGCTAAAACAAGCCATTGAGAGTTGGAACCATTCTCAGATTAGTAACACAGTTCTGCAGAAAAGAATCAAATTGATTTTTAATCCCCCATCTGGATCCCATCATGGAGGGGCATGGGAAAAATGAATCAGGTCTGTGAGAAAAGTTCTTAATTCTACCTTAAAAATGCAAACCTTGAGGAAGAGGGCCTTCATAAAGTTTTATGTGAAGTGGAAGGAATCATCAATGGACATCCTATCACTAAAGAGTCTACTGACCCCAATGATTTGGAAGCAATGACGCCTAAACATTTGTTGCTTTTAAAGACCTCACCATCATTGCCACCAGGGATTTTTCAAAAGGAGGATATTTATGCTTGTCTAAGATGGAAACAGGTGCAGTGCAGTGTGACTTATTGTGGAAACGATGGACCAAAGAATACCTGCCTCAACTGCAAGAGCGACGGAAGTGGTCAGCAGTTGTCCGCAACTTTGTTCCAGGTAACACTGTGCTCTTAGTAGATGATTCAGCCCCACGTAATTCATGGATAATGGGAAAATATATCCAGATAAAAGAGGATTGTTCATCAGATGCAAATTAAGACTAAGACAAACTGTTTGAATAGACCTGTGATTAAATTTTGCCTTCTGCAGGAGGCAAATATGTGGCATTCTTTCTAAAAGAGACATTTTGGACTGTTTAACGTAGACACTGATCTCTATGACACTTTGACATGCCTGAGTGATGGTGAAGATCACTCTGTGCTGGCACTAAAGTGCTAACTACTTTAAAGGATTTCATTAAAGAAGGACTATAATGTTTTATGAGTGTACTGATTGTTAAAAAAAAAAAAAAAAAGCAAATAAAATGTGAATATTTATTAAATTGTATGTATTTTAAAACTATATCATGTCTTTAAAATGTCTCCTATGAAGTGTGTAATGAATAATTATTATTATTATTGTAATCCTAATAATTAGGGGCTGAAATGTAGGAGCCATGTAATTTGTGTGATGTCCGGTTAAATTCTAAATGTCATGTGACTATGGGAACAATGTGCATATCATTGATTAGCCACGTTTAAAACACCTGTGGTTGTATGTGCAGTAAGGAGGAAGGGGGTGAGCTGGGAGCATGTATTTTTTTGTTGACCGTACAAATGGTTCAAGGTATCAAAAATGTCTTTTAATGAACTTATGTTTTTAAATGCAATGATCTTTGCATGTTGGATGATCATTAAATAAAGAGTGAAGATGCAATCTTGTTGACGAGTCACAAAAGTTATCTCCTTGTTTAGCCACTCAGCAGCAAATTGTTTGTTTTTATTGAAGTCGCTGGAATAGAAGTGTTTAAATGCTTGTGCACAGTTCAGTTGAATGATAAAGTTTAACTTAATGCTGTTGATCCCAATGTATGAAGCAACTGTCTGCTGAAATAAAGAAAAATAACCACAAAATTACCTAAAATGAGAGAGCATGTATTACCTGTCAATCAGACGCTTGTAGAAGTTGCGTTCATTCAGCGAGTTGTATCTCTGAATCATCACTGGTTAAAAAAAAGAAACAAAACTGTAGCATTTTAATTTATATGAAAATAAGATAAATACCCTCACGTAATACAGAATGAAATTAAGAATAATAAATTAAATAAATTAAATTAATGTTTCTTATTTTTTCTGATGGTAGTGTTGTAAAAAACAACCCCCTTAGTCACAAATGGACCATGTTTAATCCATGAAAAAGTTCTATAATGTTAGCAAATTATAGCAACATGGAGTGATATTTACAACAAATAAATAAATCCTTCATTTTGTACTTAGATTTCAACATGCGAAGACCAGGTGAGTCCGAGAAAGAGAACAAAGAGGGCAGGTTTTTACTATTCAGTGAAGAAAAGTTAGTTTAGGAGTCGTTGAGAAAGTGCATGATAATATTTACTTATAGGGTAGTCTATCCATGGAAGCATTGTTTCATTTCTGTTCATTAAATGAAAATGCATGAAAAAATATTCATTATTTCTTAAAAGCTAATTTGGAATGTTACGTTCATGCGTTAACGTATACAACCTTAGCGTAAAGTGTGGACACAGCTCTTCCGTGAGCACTTGTCCCTAACCTAATAATGCACTCTCTGCTTTAAAAAACGTAAATAAATAATAATATTAATCTTTCCATTCTTCCTCTGTTTCTCGTCTTCCTCACCATGTGTACTTCACTTAGCAATTTTAGAAACAAGTATTACAGCATGTTGCTACCTACTGTCTCCCTTAGGATGAATCGCTTTTATTGTTCTCCTCATTTGAAAGTCGCTTTGGATAAAAGCGTCTCCAAAATGAATAAATGTAAATGTAAATCATGGCTGATTGTAAATAGTAAATTTCTGCAATGGCATCAATAATGGAAAATGACTGTTTGAATGATACTGCATCTATGCCCCTAAATGTCAGGGTTAGTCCAAGATAACAGCCATATTGACCAGCACAAAATAAACAAAATGTTCCAGAGTGCATAGTTAGGTAGAGATCAGTTGCATATGGAATGCAGGAACAGACCATCACAAAGCAATCTTTAAAGACCTTGTGGAATTTAGCTTAAAAGCAGGAAATTATATGTATCAGATCCCATTATGAAATGATAACAGTAGGTCAAAACAGTGGAAACAAAACAAAGTACAGGTCTGAGAAAAAAAAAAAAAAAAATCAGCAGCACTGACAGTGGTTTCACCAAGGTCAAGACAAGTACAAGCAACTTACTCAAATGCTGAAAAAACATTCTGCCCAAGAGGAAAATGTGAGCAACGCTTTAGTGACGTTATCTTCTGTCCAAGTAAAACATGACATGTGGCATTTACCCTAAGAACAATGGAACAGGAAAAACCTATTTACATCTACAAAGTAACAGGGTGGGAGTAACCGCTCTCGAACACTGTTATTTTTTCTTTCTTTATTTCCCTTTATCTGTTTTTAACACAAGAATGTATGCAGCATTTACAATAGCATGTTTCTTCCACTCTGCCCCTTTTATTTTCAAATAGGTGACCTACCCAACTGTGAGGAAACAAGAAAAATGGAAATGTTTAAATTAAAAATTCATTGATTCAAACATTTGTCATGAGCCTTTTTTTATAGTTCTTGTTCAGTATTTTACTCAGTGTCAGTTCCTAAATCTTTAGTTTTCTTTACAAAATAGGATAACGTGTTTTATACATAAGACATTTAAGGTAAAGCATTACAGCCCAGCCACCCCAGTTAAAATAGTTTAGAACCACAACAGTTTGAGTTTGTTACTCCAATACAAAAATAGTATGAAAATATGACCAAACAAGTTATGAACTGAAATGGTAATGATCAAGTACACAATTATAATGAATTCGTGCCCAACATGGATGCATGTTATGTAACTATATATGTAATGTTGTCTGGTGAGGGTCTGAAGTAGAAACGTAGCAAAGACGAAGCGGCCACAGACAGATAGTGCCTTTGTTGCAAAAAATATATTATGCTTTGATGTGTTGAGTAGAACTGTTTGAACTATTTACTCTAACCTGGGAGTAACTGAACCATTTACCACTCCGAATTTAGGTGATGTGTTAATTTTTAGTGATGCATATTATATAGAATTTCTTGGCCGAAACGATAACCGATAATTCACAGGTCATTGTGGCCAACAACGATAATTTTACTTTTTGCCTCTTTGGCTTTTAAACTTGAGCTTCAAGCTCAATTAATTAAAAACTACTCACTAGAAGAAAAAAAAAAAAAAAAAACAGGTGACATTCAAAAGATTTGAATCTGGATTTCACAATCTGACCAACTCTTAATTGCTGCTATTGGCGGATGTAACATGAGCCAGAAGTGTGAACTGTAAAAAATTCCTTTAAATTTACATGGAAATAGCAAAATGCTGTTTTCACGTAAGAGCAGTAAGTTGCAGTTTTCCGCAATGCATTATGAGAGGACTTGGTTGCTTCAAATTAGTATGACACATGTTATTTAATAGTATTATATCATATTTTCTCCATGTGCATAGAAGAGGCAAGACAGTTTGGATTGTCAGCATGAGGTAATTTTGCAACTCCACCTATGATTTTAATATATGTAAGTTACCAAGTACTTCTAAATATTACATTATAAAGACCAGTCAAGCCTTTGTAATTTTAATTAGATGATGGTATACCGTATATGGACACCTGATGTTTATGCATCAGACACATGTCCCAATCTTTATCTGAGTAAAAGATTAGTGAGGTTACGAACAAAATTCATAATTCTTGTGTGATTAATGTGAACGTGCGGATTCAAACACCTACTGGCTTGATTGCATATCTATTAGCGTCATGACAGAGGGTCATGCACCACATTTGTGTCAGTCATTTTCTGAAGACTTGCTTATCGAGATTCGAATGGCATAGTTAGAGAAGCTATCTGTTCTTTACATTATGTTTCCTTATCAGATCTGCAGGGAAACATGTGGTACCACTGTGACCTATGTGAAACATATGAGAATACACAGCAATGTCTCAAATATTGTATTTCAGCCTGATCTTCCTTCAGAGGAGACGGATGCCTCTGTTGAGATTAAATGTCAGAAGCTGGAGCATATCTACCTTCGAGAAGGAGAAAAGGGAGCTGAGAAAGCTGAGGTAAAACAACTGATGGAGACAACTTTCTGCCTGCAATGAAGCCAAATAAATGGTGTGCCAGCACCTTCTGTTGCAGAGTTAATGGAAAAGTGGCCATACCTCTTCTTTCAGAAAGGCCTATTCGCACATTTCGAGCTTCTCACTGACATTGATGTCCTGCGTGCACTCAGACTTTCTATGGAGGAGTGAGGAAAGGGAGCAGATCTATGTTCCCAGGGTCCTAAGTTCCCAAGGTCCTATGTTCCCAGGGTCCTATGTTCCCAGGGTCCTAAGTTCCCCATTTCAATATTCTGTTAAAACACATTAACCCTGCTATTGTGTTCGGGTCAAATTTGACTTGTTTCAAGTTAAAATATTTCATAAATATTATCCATATAATATATATTTCATAAATATTAACCCTAACCCTATAAATATGGGGAACATAGGACCCTGGGAGCATAGGACCCTTTGTCATGTGTTCATTATGTGCTATATAAATCTGGGGAACATAGGACCCTGGGAACATAGGAATGACCCTGTGTGGAAACACCATTGCAGAGTTTCTTAAAAGCAAACCTACCGACTCAGAAGTTAAATCAAACCTTTCCAAAGATGAAGCCATTTATTCATCACACCACGTAGTTCAACTCCTAATGGCTCACTTCGTAGAGAAGCAAGAAGGACTAATTCTTCAAGAAAATTTAAGTTTGTCTTCATATTCATTGTGTTTGTTCTTAGTATGTATACCTGTATAAAATGGTTCACCTAAAAATGATAGTTCTCACATCATTTACTCACCCTTATGCTGTCTCAAAATCATATGACTTTCTTCTGCGGAACACAAAATATGATATTTTAATGGAGAAATTATGTCTGTTTGTGCATACAATGCAAGTGAATGGGGACCAAAAATGCAAGCTCCAAAAAGGACATAAAGTCACCATTAAGGTAATGCATAAGACTCCAGTAATTTAATTAATGTCTTCTAAAGCAATCCAATTGGTTTTGGGTGAGAACAGACCAAATGTATCTTCTTTTCACTGTACAGCTATAAATCAGCAGTCTCCTTGGCAAACATGAATTCAAGCTTGATAAGCAAATTATGATTTTCATTTTTGGGTGTACTATCCCATTGAGTATCAGATCACATGGTGTGTTTTCACAGGTGTGTTCAGTAAGTTTCTTTGCAGAGATATTGTGGGTTCTGTTACCGTGGAAGACATGACATTGTGTGACATTGTTAGGACTGGCATAATTTTCTCACTGCCTTTTGTACACCCAGCTGTCCTGAGAACATAGATTATACATTAATCTGTCCATTCCTTTAGGTCCAGGTGATATTCCGGGGCAATGGATGAAACGATGGATGATCAGCCTGGAAGGCCAAATAATCTGCGAGTGTGTGCAGCCAACTTTTGTCACTGGACTTGCTGCATTGTTTTCTTTGTATTACATCTTTAATTTGCAGTACCAAGAGGAAGCAGCATCCACATGGAATTCCTTCAAAGCTAACAAGCTTGCACTTATTTTATTATTTGATTAATTTTCATTAATATGTTCATATTATTATGTTGACTTAAAGGAATAGTTCCCCATTTAATAATTATCTCATTTACTAAATTTTTTCATCTCAAACTTGGGATTTTCTTTTGCGGAACACAAAGTTATTTTGATGGAGATGTGATATTTGTTTGTCCATACAGTGCAAGTGGAATATGTACCAAACTGTCAGCTACAAAAAGGACATAAAAGCATAATAAACGTAATCCATACAGTACAGTGGTTTAATTCAGTTTAGTTTCATTTTAGTTGAGAACAGACCAAAATGTAACTCTTTCACTGTTCAATTTGCCATTGCAGTCTCTAGGCACAATCGTGATTTCAGTCCTGATTACACTTATTTGACACACGCTCAGAGTGACTAGGAAGTGTAATTGAGCTTGAAATCATGATCGTCAAGGAAAATGCTGATGTCAAGATTTAAGGTGAAAAAGGACTACCTTTAAAATGCTTTTAAGTCCTTTTTGGAGCTTAGTAGTTTGGTCTCCATTCACACATTGTATTGACAACCAGACATCATATTTCTTCATCATCATATTAAAATATCTTTCTTTGTGTTCAGCCCAAAAACAAAAACAAAAAAGGAATTCATGAAAGTACTTTAAAATGTACTCACCCTCATGTCACTCAAAGCCTGTACTGCTTTCTTCCATGGAACACAAAATCAGACTTTTTATAGATAATGTACACATGGGGGCATTCACTGACAAGCTCCATAAAGAACAAAACGGCACCATAAATGTACTCTGTATGGCCTGTGTGGTGTATTCCAAGTCTTCAGAAATTATACAGTATTGGTGAGGAAATTTTAGATAATCAAAATCATACAATTTTAAATCATTGTTCACTGAAAATCTTCCCCTTTTTATTTATTCCCCCAATTATTTGCCATTTCACATTCTTCATGCTTATCACCACCTTCTGGTCAGGACTGGTCAAAGGTGGAGATTTATAGTAAAAAAGGACTTGAATATTGATCTGTTTCTCACCCACAATGTGAGAAATCACATGGGCTTCTGAAGACATGGATTTAACCACTGGAGTCATATGGATTATTTTATGCTGCCTTTATGTGCTTTATGGAGCTTCAAACTCAAAGGTCTGGCCACCATTCACTTGCATTGTGAGGACCTACAGAGCTGAAATATAATAAAAAGTATTTGTGTTCTGCAGAAGAAAGAAAGTCATACACGTCTGGGATGGCAAGAGAGTGAGTAAATGATGAGAGGATTTTCATTTTTGGGTGAACTATCCCTTTAACCTGTTGATGCTCATTGACCACACCCATGGTTTTGACTTTACTTTGCTTAAATTAATTCACATTTACCATATAGTGTGCTGTTCAAAATTGTTCATAATGTTGACAAATTATACATCTTTATAATATGTCAACATTATTAACTCTTTTTTGACTAGACTATATAGTACATGTGGGGGGGGGGGCATGCACATCAACAGGTTAAAGGTTTACCAGAATAAAATGTTTCTACATAAATACACAATTTTTACACAGTTCAATCAAATGTTATCTAACGTCCCTTGAATTATGCTTAAAAAAGAACATTTCACAGCCTGTTATTACTAGACACCACGTTCTACTACATTGTGATTTCATTTTTTCTTTATTCTGTTGTAGTATCGAGGCATATCGGCAACATTATAAACTGCAGAATGTGAAGCCTCCCATCTATCGTGATGTGTCACAAAGTTGGGAGAAATGGGGTGGAATTCAGGCTGATATGTCATGTGACCTTGTCATAAATAACAACATGATGCACATATCACCTCTGGCCTGCATTGCTTTAGCTGTTTCTATCTCTTCAGCTTTTTCTCTCTATTTGTTGGATGTCTACATATAAAATCTGACATTCACTTTTTTCTGCAGGGTTTGTTTAATGCTGTTGGAAAAATACTAAAGCCTCAAGGACTGCTTCTGACTTATGGGGCATTCTTATTATTCTTGTTATTCTTAAAGCATTTAAGCTCAAATTATTCTGAAGCATTTAACCCTCCTGTTGTCTTCTGGTCATTTTTGACCCTGGACAGTTAAAGAATACATTATAAATACTGCATAGTTTTTGGGACTGGAATCACATGTTGTGACTTTCTCAAAACCATCAAAATATATAAAATAAAAAAGAAAATTAATATTTAGTATATAACTGTTTAAGAGCAATAACAATTTAAAACAAATTGTTCCTTCCATTGTTTTAACGGGTCAAATTGACCCGTATGCGAATGAAGAACCAGTTGTGACATTTCACCATCAGACATTCTGGATGTTGTGCTGCTTTAAATAGTTTTTTTTTTTGTTTGTTTTTTTTTTTTTGTTTTTTGTACATCTATGAATCAAATTTAATCTAAACATATTTCAAATATAATTTAATTTTGCCCCTAGCCCGATACGGTTCTCTAGCTCCTCCACGTGCTCCACTGGGTACTGCATCTTTCCCACAAATTACACACTTTACTCTCAAACGGGGTTTGTACACACATGCACATGTCCAGACACACATAGAGAGAATTTTTTTACAGTTTGAATGGGTAATATGTTAGTAAATGGGTTACTAAAATGGTTTTATATGATGGCCCCCCAATGGACAAAGACCTATTAATATAATTTTCATCTAAACCATTAGATAGCAGGAAAAAAAAAAAAAAACTATTACAACACCTTCCTCAACCCTTGTAGCACTGCAACAAATTGTTTGACATTAGTGGGAAGGAATGGATTTGTCATAATGGATGTGTAAAGTGGGCCCATTTTGACTGCTGGACAAGGCAATAGAGATTCATTTCTGAAATAGGTGTGTACTAAAATTGTAACTCTAAAATGTACACTGTTGATTTTTTAAAAGCAGAATAAATCCGAAATTGTTGAAATATGATTAAGATATTATAAAATGCCAAAAGTGATTGAAAAAAAAATGTAAATTGAGACATCCTTTGCCAAAGTTTTTAAACTTGTTTTAATTATTTAAAAATGGCTACTCCCTTAATATTCAGTATATTGCATTGTTTCCTCTATCGTTATACTCTTACAATAAAACAGATTTTCTTTAAGATGCTTCTTTAGTGGCGTTGTACATTAATCAAGAAGTTCTGCATTTTGAACAGTTTTCAATACGGGTCAAAATGACCCGAAGGACAAAAGGATTGTGCAGTTTCTGAAGACAATAGGAGGGTTAAGCTGAAGTTTTTTATATATATATATATTGATTAAGGTTCTAATGTCTTGCATCAATTTATTTATTTTATTTTATTTTTGTTTGTTTGTTTTGCAGCCATATGCTTTCAATGGATCAATTACGTCTTAGAGCAATGTTGACTTTGACCACAGCTTAAAATCAAGGTTAGTGACAAAGGAAATATCAGGCAAAGTTTGTCCAGTGATTGTATTGCCTAAGAAGGTGTTCTGGAACTTTGATAAGGTTTCTCTTTCATTGGCTCAAAAAATAGTTCCTAAAAGCATAGTATTAAGGAGTTTGCAGGTATAAAAAGGTTACAGACATTTGGAGTTGAAGACAAAAAAACTAATTCACTACTAATTAACTTATAAAAGGGAGTGTTTCACTATTATCTTGTATTATCTGTCTCCTTATGTTTTAATGAGGTTCAGGTGAGTTTAGAAAGTCACTGTAACTTTCCAAATGTTGTTTTAAAACCTTTAACAACACCCCCAAAAATGTATCTTACATTATTTTTTACCTTGTAACATATACAGTATGTTTTTTTTTTTTTGGTCGTTTATCAATTTTGTCTTTGCCGAAATCCAGAGTGGGGTCTAAGAAATGAATCTTTATTGACATCCCTAGGCCAAGACAATGAACTGCAACTGGAGGAAATTGGAAGTGTTTTATGACCAAAATGCACAATCCAGTGTAGTGCAATGCAGGGTGAAATGTATGCTTTTGGATGCAATAGGTTGTCGATGTGTAATAGTTCCCGAGCCTATTTCTGTTCACTTATTCTAAGGTTTTTCTAAGAGGCTTCTTACTTTGCTGTGATCCATTACAAATGATTTTTGCTTTTAAAATGATTGGTTTGATTATAACATGATTGCCTGTTTTGAAGTATTATAGTTTTAAATGCTTTTGTTTCTGTGTCTGATTTTCTAGGTTGATATGCCTGCCAACAACAAGTGCCTGTTGTTTCGCAAAGACAGCATGGTTTGATACAACATCCGTTTGTATAGTATCACACTGTGTTTGCATTTGTGTAGATTCTGGACTGTTTTAAACTTCTAAGTACTGAATAATGAGAAGGCTTCTCCAAATCAATGGATTAGGTTAAGATAAACAAAATTCATTTGAATTTGAAAGCCTCAGTTCTTTAAGGGCATAATCCATAATCCTAAATTTAAATTGCAGGACTGAAAGGATTAAAGGGATAGTTCACCCAAAAATGAAAATTCTTTCATATATTACTCACCCTCATGCCATCCCAGATGTATATGACTTTCTTTCATCACCAGAATCTCAGCTCTGTAGGTCCATACAATGCAAATGAATGGTGACCAGAACTGAGAAGGTACAAAAAAGCATATAAAGGCAGCATAAAAGTAATCCATAAGACTCCAATGATTTAATACCTGTCTTCTGAAGCAATCCAATCGGTTTTGGGTGAGAACACACCAAAAATAGCTACTTTTTACTATAAATCGTGGCATCAGCAGTCTCCTTGGCTATCATGATTTCAAGCTCGATTACTCTTCCTAGCGCTTTAAGTATTTGCAGGAAGTGTAATCAAGCTTGAAATCATGACAATCCTCTATAATCTTTAATTGTGTTCTGCAACAGAAAGAAAGTCATACACATCTGGGATAGCATGAGGGCTAGATAATTATGAGAACATTTTGATTTTTGGGTGTGAAACTCCCAAACTCTTCCTTTAAGCTTTGAAACTTAGTCAACATGGTGTTTACCATTATATTTAAGACTCTATTTAGGCTCCTTACAGTTAGGTTAAATTTTTAAGAACAATTTTTTTTTTAGATTTGGGGTTAGTTTTTTCCCCAAACAAATGTTTGTCTTGTCTACATCTTCAAGTTTTGGGTCACCCTCGTTTAGTATCGAACCATCCACATTTTGCAAGCTTGATAATGAAGACTTGCAGTGTTGCTCTGTACTATAATAGAATCATACCACATTTCAAGGCATAAATGGTGGATCAGCTTTATAAATAAAAACTTATTTAACCCTAACATTAACTGCACAGCCTTACCAAGAAGTTCTATGATGTTGGGGCCAGTGATATATCAGATAGTTGATATATTGATAGCCTACCATAACTGTATGATTCCATATGCAATGGCATTTACATGGTACACCAAAGAATACATGGTAAATATACAAAAAACATACTAGTACCATGTCAAAAAGCAACATGGTCTGCATGTATGTAAAGTTGTGTACTTGATGCAGTTGCTCTTATCTGAATTTCAATAAATCGGTCTATTCACCCATTTGCACAGAGTCTTCAATATAGGTTTTTTAGTGGTACTTTGTACTTCGAAACTCTTATCTTAGTTCTACAAAGGTTTTATAACAAGTTTCTATCACTGAAGTGTTAAGTCGGAACCAAAGATCATGATCTGAAGGAGTTACAGCGAAAATCGCCCCCAATATGAGAGGTGCAGCAGCAACGAGTGGATTGCAGTAGTCGGCGAAAGATTATTCGAACACAACCTAACACACAATTCATATCGAAAGACTTTAAATACATTCCCTTTTTATTCTCTTTCGAAAATCATCCAGAACAGGCAACAGCTTTGCCCTCGACAGAGCAAACTGAGTGTCTTATTTTTGTCTAGAGCCATAAAGCACAGTGTGTCAGTTCGTATGAAGCTTTTTTGTCCATAAAGACTTGAATAATGTCAACGACATCGCTGGACAAAGAGCTGCAAGAGCGTCTGAGAGAGGCCAGTGCCATCGGGGACATTGATGAAGTGAAGACTTTAGTGGAGAGCGGAGTGAACGTCAACTCACAGAATGAGATTAACGGATGGTACGTATAAGCATGCACTGAACAGATGGGCAAATTTTCTTTCATTTTGCATATATGCGCATACAGTTCTTGTATGCATGTTTCTTCCAGGATCGAATTCACATTTAGAGAGCTGTTAAGCATTGGCAATTGATCCTCTAGCAGTGACATAAATCCAAGGATTGTAAAGACATCTGTGTAATTACAGGATCTGTTACCAGGGGGCGCTGTTTCAGTGCATCTACAGTAGAATGCATCAAGTCTTTAGTCTTGTAACTGTAGGCCCCCTCACTTATCTAACACATCTCAACTCATTAGTAGAGTGCTTCATGGCTGTGTTCAGAATGGCATACTACTTTTACTATTTGTGTAGTATGCAGAATTTATACTGTGCACAGTATGCACATTTTCAGTGTGCATGCATGAAAAATGCATTTGCAATAATGTGCAGTATACAACCGTGCATGCTGCGCTACATACTGTATCCTACAAATGCAATATTCTCGACTTGACCTTTTATTTTTAGTGCGATGGATGAACTTTGCCATTTTAACTGTATACTGCCGAACATATTTTTCTTGACTTATTTGATTGGACTGCATAATGCGCACTGTTTCACATACTCTGGCGGCCAAAAGTTTGGAATAATGTACAGAGTTTGCTCTTATGGAAAGAAATTGGTACTTTTATTCACCAAAGTGGCATTCAACTGATCACAGTCTCCACGTGCAGCAATGACAGCTTTGCAGATCCTTGGCATTCTAGCTGTCAGTTTGTCCAGATACTCAGGTGACAATTCACCCCACGCTTCCTGTAGCACTTGCCATAGATGTGGCTGTCGGGCACTTCACATGCACCTTACAGTCTAACTGATCCCACAAAAGCTCAATGGGGTTAAGATCCATAACACTCTTTTCCAATTATCTGTTGTCCAATGTCTGTTTCTTTGCCCACTCTAACCTTTACTTTTTGTTTTTCTGTTTCAAAAGTGACTTTATCTTTGCAATTCTTCCCATAAGGCCTGCAAAATTAAATGGAGAAAAAAAACAAATAATATTAAAAATAAAATAAAATGCACATTTTGTCCCATTGAAATGCCCACAAGACAGTAAAACATTGATTTTGAAATTTTGTAAATTTACTAATATTACAAATTTATTCAATTAAAATACTCTGACAGTGGGAATGAGTTAGAAATTCTTTCATGGTTTCTTTTCAACAGAATCTAACTGATTCTAACAAACAAAGCCTTTTTTAAACTAGTTTAATCACACACACTAGGGGTTTTCATAGAGGTTTTAAACAAATAATCAATGCAGAATCCACGACCCAGCCCACGCTTCTCACAGCGCTGTTTATGGATGCGTTCCATTCTGAAGTGATCATCCCTATGCCCTATTCCCTTTGAAGACTTTACCAACCTGTGAGAGCTTTGAAAGGCTAAAAGGTGTGGGGCTCAAAAATAAGGATAATTCGTTACTCACTTTTTAAGTCATTTTTTATTGGAAATTCAGTTTTATACGATCTTACTATCATGCTGCTGAATATCAAAGTGCCCTTTGGAGGGTGATTTTTGCCATTTGGAACGCAGTCTATTATGATTCGAACGGCTGAGAGCTCAAGACAGTCCACGTGTAAACGTGCTCTGCGCTGATCTGTCGATTGAGCAGCGGTGATTGATCCGGATAGAGCTGTTTCGTTTTGCTTTTGGGCCATTTGCCCTTCATACGCGACAAAAAATGACAGTGCATAATCAGAGAGTCGGCCAAATTTGTAATCGTACCAGTGCGACCTCTTGCAAAGTTTAATCGCACTGTTAGGAAAAATGGTCGCTAAAATTGCTGCAGAGTACGTTTGGCGTACTAAGTTGGCAACAATTGCACTGATTGGTGGAGCCTTTCTCTTGAGGATCATGGGTAGTGTAGTTTTCACCAGGAATTTGGCTATTTAACAAAATTTCTGAAAAATGAAGTCAAAATAATGCAGACTGCAGGCTTCAACAGAAGTGGATACCCTCAATTAACAACCTTGGAGCTCATGGTAGGTCTGTCTATAAAAGTTTATACATTATCTGTAAAAATGCATTTGCCTAAACCAGACTGTTGATATGGTAGAAATGGTAAGAATAGTATGGTAGTATGCAATTCCAAATGTAGCCACATTCTTGAACCTGCACATTTGAATCATTTTCCTTATCAGATACACCTATTTGAACTTGTTAGCTTATTAGTACATGCTCCATGACCTGAATTGGGTGTTAAATAAGGGGGAGACACCTAAAATGCAGATTGCTTTGGTTCCCCCGATTGAGAAACACTGGAATAAACTCTTGATTACCGCATGATTAGGGCAGGTGGAAATTACTTGCAGTTGATAACAGCCCTTTTTCTATCACATCATCTAGCTTGGCAGCATTCCTGAGATGCTTTTTAGACAGCTTGCCTTTAGGAACATCCTGAAATACACGAAGAAGCTCCCTGACTTCTCGCCGAGTGTTGATATTTGTTGAGCAACTGACTGGAGGTGTTAAATGTGTTCTGACATTGGTGCTGCCAGCCATAGACTGTTTTGCTCTAGCAATGCCTGAATGCAGTAAAACTAGTTTGACTTGCAGATAAACACCTGATTTCCATGAATGCAGTGGGCTTCTGTTTTTAAAGGCGATCTGCCGCTTATTT
The DNA here is from genome assembly GCF_019703515.2 of Myxocyprinus asiaticus. NCBI lineage: Eukaryota > Metazoa > Chordata > Actinopteri > Cypriniformes > Catostomidae > Myxocyprinus > Myxocyprinus asiaticus. Next base: position 44,020,942 of record NC_059356.1, on the reverse strand, counting down.
GTTCGATTAATCAGATAAAGAAGTCACCTTTTAGAGACATGTTATTTTATTATTTATCTTGTCCAATGCCCTCTTTCAAACTATTATCTATTTGCAAATTGAAAACAAAAACAGAAAAATAGTGTACGTTATTGACGTGTGCAAACTGAGCACAGAACCAACTAATCAATAATGACATTTGTTAACTAGCCTATTTATAATATTTTTTATTTTTTTCTTTATCAATTGAATCATTAGCTGTTGCAGCCCTACTGTAGTTTGCATATTTCAGTGGAAAATGGTGCATTTCACTTGTTTGACATTATATATTCCCTGTTAAATCAGGACATGTTTGCATTGGGCCTGTAAAAGAAACCACAAACAGGTAGTGGCCTATCTTTTGAACGCTGGAGCCGACAAAGACATTCTAACTGCGAAAGAGGAGTTAGCCGTTCAACTCACATCGAAGCCTGAAATCAGAAGACTACTTGGAGGTATGTTTTCAACTTAGAACTTCTTACGTTGGCTCCACTTTTCTAAATGTAACTCCACATAGAAAGCTTCCATGCTACATCCACCAAACTCGGTACAGTCCTACAGCCTGTTCTAACTTGGTGTGCTCTGTCTTTTCTTACGGACTGAACTTGCCATTTTCCTGTAGCCTTCAATCAAATATCTCTGAATCCTAATTGAAAATGAAAGCTCCACGAAGCTTGGTCAGAGACTATTAAGCGGGTCACTTCTGTTAAAATGAATGGGAGAAATTGGAATGCCCAATGGATGTAGAGAGGAAATCCCACCCTAAAGGTAAAAGAGCCAATCACCTTTTAGATACAGACATCGTCTGCCAATCAACTCGAGAACGTGCATGCGCATTAGCTATACAAGCCAGGAAAAATTCGTTTTTTAGTGTGATCTGAGGTAAAGAAGCACAATTTATCATACCAGTGTTGTCAGATTTTAGTGCTGATTTGAATCTTGACCAACCGTTTTGGAGATTTCCCCATTCAAGTAGATAGGTGCTGCACTGTCATGCTGCCTGTTTACATAGAAAATAGCTTCCAGAGAGCGTTCCAAAGATGGCGGCCAAGTGACCTGACTTGCTCAAAAGACTTTGGCTTGGTGGAACAGACTTTCAGCATGTTCTGGCATAACAGTATTTATTATTTCTAATTGATCAGACTGCTACCGTATTCCTGTAGCGGACAATCAAATATTCCAAAAGTTTCCTAGACTTACACTGATGGAATATTATGAGTCTGGCACAGATGGTTTGTGATTTCAAACTCCAGCTGTCAAACAGTTCAAATTTAAACAAACAAATCTTTCTGCAGATTGGTAGCTGTGTCCCAAATGACGCACTATATACTGTGCACTTACAATATACACTGTGCCCTCAGCCAAGTAGTGTATGAATTTTCAAAGTGTAGTATAGTTCCATGCAATGTGTTGCTGCTAGCTTTAGCACGTTAGCCAACCTCAGTTCAACACTTTTATCTCAAACGTGTGGTGATGGTAAAGCGTTCAACTTACATTTGTAAGGTCTTTACTGAAGTTTTGCTAGTTGCTACATTCTTCATTACAGTTGTTTTGTCAGACCAGAATCGCTGCCAGGGAACTCTGTCTTTTCCGCTACAAGGCAAGTCGTGAGTGCTGAGTGCTTGAAGTGTCCAACACTTTAAAGAAGTTCATCATTCGGGTAGTCGTAATACACCTCTTTTTGTTGCTTTTTGTTGCAGTGTTATCATACTACTAGCACAACTTACACCACAAAGTAGTGTAGTGCAGAAGCGTGCGGTTTGGGACGCACCTGGTATCTATTTGACCATCTAGCAACCACCCAGAACACCTTAGCAACCCAAGTCTCTAGCAACTTCCTACTCAAATATAACACCTTAGTACCTGCCTAGCAATGCCCTAGCAGCCACCTAAACAACTTAGCAACACCCTAGCAGCAACAAAGCTTTCAAATTTCAAATCTCTTTTAACTGCCCAAGTATTCAAAATACATAAGGCAAAGAGCATGCTTTCATGCATGTTCTTCCACCGATTATGCTTAAGTTGACAACGTGTAAGGTAATGTACACAGCTTAAACAGATTTCCTTTATCAGGGTAAAGTCGTAAACGGTTAAGCAAAAAGCAATCAGCACAGGTAGATTTTTACCCATTGTCCCAATTTTGCTCTGCATTTAAACACCTTACTGGCGTTCTTACCAGCTTATCCAGTAGGCACATGCCTGTTTACGTTTTGTCATCAAAAGCAGAAAATAATCTGATGATTCCTAATGTCATGTAAATATGATTTTCTTGCATTGTCAAAGTTTTTGCATAAGCTGATTTTTGGTAGTTATCAGCATACTGATGTGCATGTAAACGTACCCAAGACTTTTTCAAGCCAACTTTTCTGCTTCTGTTATTATTTTGGTAACCAAAGCCAAATTAAACTGAATGACCACCTTCCTAGTCCCTATGCTGTCATGTCCATACTTATTGTCTCTCTTCAGTGGAAGAAGAATACGTGCCTGAGGTTAAGGAGCCTGAGCTGCCGATCATTCCAAACTATCTTTCCAACCCGCCCTTCCTGTACAGCAAGGTGGATAATGATAATCTGAGCATAGCACAGCATGTGTCGCAAAACGGCACCAACAATCACTCTGAGCTTCTGGAGTCTGAACCAGCTACTTTGTCCCCAACACAAGAGCGGCAACTTCCACCTCAACATCAACAGCCCAAGAGCCTTTACACGGACACCCAGAGCCAGCAAGAGTTGCCCTACATCCCTGTTATGGAGCACAATGGCATGGTACCAAACCTGGTGGTCAATGGCACCCTGCCCATGGAGCTCTCCACAGACACTCATCACACCAATCACTGCGAGTTTTCTCATCCTCATACTATAGCACAGAATGGCCCAGTGTGTCCCACGCTTTCTTCTCCCAGCGGGACCACCGGTCAGCCGCAGGTTCCCAACGCCACCATCACCTGCCAGCAGTCAGTCCCGCAGCAGATCAACTGCTCCCAGCTCGGTGGCTCTATGCCTGCCTTCCAACCCTTCTTTTTCACCAGCACTTTTCCAGTCAATGTACAAGGTACAGTGCAAGCTTGTTAAAGTGATTGTTTACCCAAACATTAAACTTTTCATTATTTTCTCAGCCTCTTGTTGTTCAAAACTTGCATGACTTTCTTCTGTGGAACACAAAAGGAGATGTTATGGGGAATGTTTGCCTCAGTCACCATTCACTTTATTCCATCTTTTTTCCAAGTGTGACTAATACTGTACATTCTGCCTAACATCTCCTCTGACTGTTTGAAAGAAAGAGACAGTCAGATGGCTTTGGAACATCATGAAGGTGATTTTTGGGTGAACAATACCTTTTTTTTTTTTTTTTTTTTTGTGGTCATGGTGGAGTATCTGGCCAAGCCAGATTTGTTTACACTATTTGTTTTCCTAATTTTTCAATTGTTTGAAAGATAATCGAAGTAAAACTTGTACTGTAAAACCTCCTTTACTTTAAATGGGCGATTCTCATGAATCTATCAAGAAAATGTTAGTTTTTTACATTAAATAAATATGACAAAATATAAAATTATATTTAGCATAAAGACAATGAAGCCTACATTTAGGACTATTAATTGTGACATTATTTTCAGGACGCTTAAGCACAGTTTACCCTCCAATTCTCATTACCGTAATGCTTCAGGATGTTTGACTTTTACATTTCCCATTGTGTTCAATGGGAATTCTCATTACCATAACACAGTCATGTTTTTACTGTATTACAATAAGAATATGCTGTTTTACAATTATTTTCTTGATTAAAATCAGTGAAAATTAAAGGCAGTGCCAAGGGAGAACTACTATAATGTATAAATACTTGGAAATAATATATAATTTTTTCCATGTTGCGGTAATGAGAATTGGGGATTAATATCTGCATGTCATGAATATGATGTAAATGTTAATGTCCTAACAATAGGCCTTATTTTCTATCTGCAAAATATAATTTCTTAGTTGTTTCTTTTGGTTTTGAAGTAAAATAGGACCAGAGCATTGACAAGTTTCGTCAGAATCACCCAAAGAGGGGATGTTCAATTTTATTATGCTTGTGTAGATCTACCTTCCTGAAAAGTTCTTCAATGGTCTTCGGGATTACTTAAAATTACAGCTATTGTGTTTGATTAGAGTTGGAAACAATGCTGCACCTGGTAAATTCCTAATTCCGAGTTCCTAATTCCGAGTAGTCAGTCGTTATTTCGATGTGTCGTGCAATCAGGTTAGAAGTAGCCAAAAAGCGACCTGGCAAAAGCTCTTATTCCTGTTATACTAGTCGATAAGCATAGATGAATAACCCTGCATCACAGAACATATATGATTTGTGTATGGTATCTAATAGTTATAGGCTTATATACAGAATATTGGCTTGGCCAATTAATTGGCTTATATTTGGCCATTTTGAGACCATCCATTTTCGCTTGGCCAATTAGCAGAGGTGTTACCTTCCCCATACATCAGTTTCAAACAGATTATCGGTTTTCTGCCAATACCCTTGTCGAAGAATAACACACAATTTCTGTTTTCTGTGTATTATGTATATATCTGCCACCCTGATCTACTGCACAGTTGCCTTCTGCCATATTTGATGTTGACATGCCCATTTCAACATCACAATTTGGTTAACGTAGAGAATTAATATGCTGTGTCCGAATATCCATACTTCTCTACCTTATAGTATGCCAAAAACAGTATGCCAATGGAGTAGTATGTCCGAATCCACAGTATTCATGAAGCAGTAAGCGAGAAGTACCCGGATGACCTACTATTTCCGGTGAGATTCTGAAGTGTGGATCGACTGGACACTTTACGATCCCATAATCAAATAAATAATAAAAATAATAAAAGCTGAGGCGACATCACGTTCAAAATACTGGATTTAAAAGAACGGCTGTGAATCTGTGAGTTGGACAGTGTGCTATATATACCAAGATAATTGTTCCCTGTGCTTAAATGGTGCTTGTTTAATAAAACCAGAGCAGATAGTTTTCGCGTTTGTTTTCACAAGACAATGCCACATACCCGGAAGAAGTATGTCCGAAATCTGTTCATACTACTCGCATGCATACCTAAAAGAATGTACTGCTTTGCAGGCAGATTAATGCGTCCTTCAACAAATACAGTATATACTGTGACAGTATGCGGTTTAGGACGCAGCAATAGAGTTTCCTCACTGGTAAATGATTAGATTGGTCTTTCATGTGCATGTAACTCGTAATTACGATATTTCTGCCTTCACTTAAAGGCTTTGTAAACTCTGCGGGAAGATAGACCTCCAGGAGCTATTTTGAGTCATCCTGCTCTAAATGTAGAGTACATCCACCAGACATACTGGTTTGAAGAATTTGAAAGGGCTCCCTTAAGATTTTATCAGTCATAATGTCTATCTTTCCATCTCCTCTCAGAGCTAGTCCTGAAGGTGCGGATCCAGAACACTAACGTGAGAGAGAACGACTTCATCGAGGTGGAACTGGACAGGCAGGAGCTGACATACCGCGCGCTCCTCCGCGTCTGCTGCCGTGAGCTGGATATCAGCGCCGAACACGTGGAGAAGATCCGTAAGCTGCCCAACACCATGCTCAGAAAGGTGAGGCCTGAGCTTATAAAAGGCATAGTTCACTCAGATATGAAAATTATGTCATTATTTACTCACCTTTGTGTCGTTTCAAACCCGTATGGCTTTGTCTTAAATGGAGCCATTTTCTCCAGAGTTATAGTTGCTCAGTGTTTATAACAGACAGTGAAAGGTACAAAAGCCTGAGGCAAGGGTTCTCTCTAAGTGGATTGAGTAGGACAGCTCCACTGCATCATGGGAAAATCACTACTGCCATGTCTAGTGGTATACACAGATCCACCTCTGATTTGCTTGCTCAAAAATTTGGTCTCTCTTTTGTCAAAAATAGTGTAGCCATTTTCAAAAATGTAGCTTTTACAATAACAAGCTACATTTTCCCATGTTTAGTTGAGATGCAATGTGATAAAATGCTGATAATACACTGGTTTTTTTATGTTACGTTGTTTGTGCGCACATCTTTGCAGCTGAGCAAGCTCTATAATCATGTCTGAAATGCTGAAATTGTAATGGTGATTTTGTTTTTATTAAAACTAACAGACTGACTTAAAATTGACTTGCAAACTATTTGCCTTCATTGAATTATTGGTACTTTTAAAATAGTTACTTTTAAAGTACTTTTAAAGATTTTTCACTCAAAAAAAAATTAAATAATAATTAGTCTATTTTAAAGATTTACGCATTTCAATTTCCATCAAAATTCCAACAAAATTCCATCAGATTAAATTGTGTCATTTAAAAAAAATTAAATTCATAAAATGTTTTATATTTAGTTATTATATTTGATTAAAGATTACTTCAGTTCGATGGAATTTTGTTATGAAATTGAAATGCGTACATCTTAAAATTATTTTTTGAGTGTACTGTTTACTTAATGTATAGATTTTTACTGTTATAGTCGTTCAATCTTAAACTACAAAAATTACTAAATTACAAATTAATCTGTTTAAAACTATGATCATTTATACAGAGGAAAAAACAAACATAAACCATTTCATTGTTTATTGTGTGAAAATGATATTTATACAAATGTTTATCACTGTCCCACAGTTGGGCCGTCATTTCCACCACACCAAACAATTTTCCCCAATAATACTTTTTTAAAAGTTAGTGTTCTTGTTAACCAATTTGACAAAATCTCAGTGAACAGCATGCTTGAGGGGAAATATGATCAAGTGATGTTTGAAGAAAACAAATAAAGGTAAATATCACTTGTGAGCAGAATGTTTTAATAGAGCGTCATTTCCGATCAAGCTGTAATTTTGTCAAATTATGCAAAAATTGTGATTAATATTATTTTACTGTGAGTGTGTTGAGGATACTTCAAATGTTAGCAATGAAATTTGCCTTATCAAGACAAAGCAAGTGGCCAGATTTTATTTCAAAACATTAAAAATGTAATTTCCATCACAAAATTCTGTTAAACCCAATATAGCAAGGACGCGGGAACTGGGAGTGCTGGGGGTGCTGCATTACCCCTGTTGACATAGGACTGTAAATGCAACACAAACATAGGGCTGGGCAAAAGGACGATGTTAATCACGAGGCTGAATCCAGCTTCTTATTAGACGATATGAAATGAGAAAACGGTTGGGAAATGACACACAATGGAGCTGGAAGGTCACCAAATATATTAAATAGTAGCCCAGTGTTTGAAATGAGCACCCGCAGCCGCGAACCGCCAAATGCCTGTTTCATGCAGTGGTGTATAATTTTGCTTATCTTCCAGTCACTGTGGCGGTCAACCTGCAAGACGTTTCGGAGTGACACATGACAAGAAATGCTGTTAGACATAGTCACACTAGAAGAAACACTTTATTTCAATTTTAAGAACAGATGACAGAAAAGACATTAATGAACATGTCTGATTTGCTGTTTGTTCAGAGGCATGAAGAACGAGCGAATCTCGTGGAATACGCAAATGTAGAGTTCTCACTCCTTTTCTGTTTCAGTTGTCTGAAAACTGTTTGCAAGAATAGTGTTGTCTATGAGAATGCTGTAAATGACATAAGACATTCTCAGGAGGTGCTCAGAATTACATTCGCTTTATTTCCACGGAAAGGTTCAAACGTAACATGCATTGTGAACGCAACTCTGCAAGTTCACACATTTTAAAATAATACAAAAACACCTTGAACCTAAAATTGCTTTATGTCTCAGTTGTCATAATTATGTTTACATTTATACTTTTTTTTTTAGATCTTAATTTGTATAAGTTATTTTCCACCTGTTGTTGTGGATGAATACTTGATTGCGTTATGGCAAATGAGAGGTGGTTTAATATACGAATGTTTTTACATCTTTTTTTTAATTGCTTTTTCATTAGTTTGAAGTGCAATTTGAATTTAGAAATATCTTTGGATGAAGTTTTCATGTTTCAGTAAATTAATTTTGAGAGCAAAATCAATAAAGGAAAAATATTACATATACCCTAAGCAGTGGGGGCGGGGGCCTTGACGATGTAATCGGATATCGCAATATTTTTTATACAAATATTGTTAACATTTCTTGCATATCGCCCAGCAGTTTAAAAAAAAAAAAAATCATTACATTTTTGTTACGTCACGCCCCAGTCTATGGTTGGGGAGGAGTAACAAAAAGGTTGGAGTTCCCTTCTCCCGTCCCAGCACTCAAAAATAAGTCAACTTTTAAAATCAAATAATACTTTTATTTAGTTCAAGAAACAGAAAAATAAGTATCAAAGGCTTCAGGAGGGGGCAAGGCCAAAACAACAAACAAAAGTACAATTACTAGTGGCAAGTCAGAACTAACTTACCTAACAAAGAAAATGCAAATAAAATAAAACATAAATTTACCCTAGCTCCCTCACTAGTTAAACACAGGATAAAATACAAGAATAAACAAAATGGCACCCACCTCCCTACAACTTCCATATCATTTTACTATTTACAGTATATACAAAAATGAGATCCCCCTCATTTATCAAGAGAAACAAGTTACCAACAACACAGTAACTTGCAAATACAACTATTAACTGCTACAACAATTTGTAGCCACAACACTGTGCAGCAACACATGCACACCAACAACCGTCTGGAATGAGGGACGGGAAGATCTGCCTGGGCTTTATCCTGCTTTCCTCTCCCCATCAACCAATCCCGACAGAGGAGTGATTGGCAATCTTTATTGCAGACACCTAGATGTTGAGCAGCCTGCAAGGGAGAGAGAGAGAAAGAGAGGGAGAGACAACAAAAGAAAAACAGCACAAAGTAGGCAAAATCTCAGTTGCAAAAAGGCTAAAGCCATACATCCACTGATGTAATTAAACAAACAAAAGATCACAAATAAAAATACACTTAAAATACGTCCAGGGACGTAACAATTTTACACTTTCCGTAAAGGGGGAAAATAAAAGCTCATTTTTTGGCTAGCGTTTCAATTAATAAGCTTGCATTTTGAGTTGTGTTTTGTATATGATTCCTTCATACATTTATGCAATAACTTCATTTGGTAGGTGTACATTTACTCAATTGTCTTTTCGAAGGAACACGTTCAGTAAGGCATTTAAATATAACTTAAGCAGGCTATAAACCTATGATTTTATTAAATAGTTTTCATTTGACATTTTATGATTTCTTTCTAAGAAATGGGATTAGCGCATCATATCTTTCCTCTTGATTGCCACACACACGTGTCACCCTGGCGCAGGAGATGAACTGTAGCTAGACGTTTGATGGCGCAAAACCGAATTTCTGATTTTGTGTGTGTGTGTGTGTGTGATCATGATCATCCAAATCAAAATCTCCCAAACATAATTGACATTCAGACCCTAATGATTGAATTAATCTGCTTCACCCACGGTGTACTGTAAGGTAGGCACCTTTTTTTTTTTTTTTTTTTTTTTTTTTTTTTTTATCTATTCCTATTTTGTTTATTTCCAAAAACAGCCCACCAGTCATTTTTAAATAGCATATTTTGTGACTTCCAGTGTTAAGGTGGAACATTAGGCTACGTCACAAGTGCTTGATGTTTCACTATGTCAAAAATGTAACACATAATATATATTCAAATGAACTAGCGTGCAATATGTTCGTTTGTTCTGCTTCGTGGAGTTCTGATGTGTTTTATGTGTGTGTGTTGTTTTTTACGATGTGGTATTACATTGAGTAATGGCGTCTCCAAAACTTCAAAACTTAATTAAGTTCACTTAACTAGTTGTTCATATAGAATGAACTTATTTAAGTTAAGGTAAGTTGGTGCAAGGAGACTTAACTCTGATTTGCTATTAACTGTATATATTGTTGTTTCTACTTAATAATTATAGTTGAATTGAATTACATTTAAATTCATACAATAACACAGATTATTACAGATTCTAGGTCAGTCGATTTATAAACGTAATTTTCCACTGAAATGCACATACCTGTATTTCAGTTGCACATACATAAGGTGAGGTGATAAAGTGTTTACAGGGTCCAACTTGACCAAAAAGGACACAGATCACCCTAATGGTGACATCACACGAAACAACGATTTGCAACAAAACAATATAATTAATACTACAAAAAAGCTAAAACCTCTAAAAATTCGTAATAACAATTATTTTAATGCAATGCTTTGACCAAGGAAACATAATTAAATATTTAAATCCCAAAGGATTATGGGTATTCCCCATAACCTCAATTTTGTACTCAATCGATATAGGGTTAGGGTTAACCTAACCCTAAACACTTAAAAAGTCTATGGATTTTTAAGATAAGTTAAAGGAACATAGATATTTGAGTTATGAGCCCAAAACTTGACATTTCAAGTAATGTTTAATTAAGACAACTTGATTTTTCCAGTAATAACAAGAGTGGGGCTTGGGTAGCTCAGCAAGTAAAGACACCTGGAGTTGCAAGTTCGAATCCAGGGCGTGCTGAGTGACTCCAGTCAGGCTTCCTATGCAACCAATTGGCCCAGTTGCTAGGGTGGGTAGAGTCACTTTGGGGTAACCTCCTCGTGGTCGCTATAATGTGGTTCTCGCTCTCAGTGTGGCATGTGGTGAGTTGTGCGTGGATGCTGCGTAGAATAGCGTGAAGCCTCCACACGCACTAGGTCTCCGCGGTAACACGCTCAACAAGCCACGTGATAAGATGCACAGATTGACGGTCTCAGACCTGAGGCAACGGAGATTCGTCCTCCGCCACCCAGATTGAGGCGAGTCACTACACCACCACGAGGACTTAAAGTGCATTGGGAATTGGGCATACCAAATTGGGGAGAAAAGGGGAGAAAATCCAAAAAAAAAAAAAAAGTAATAACAGTAGGTTTTACAGTGTACATTTTCAAAGTTGCTTCCCCAACACTGGTCTCTCTTTCTCTCTAATAAGCTTCTTCATTTGGCAGGATAAAGATGTGGCACGGCTACAGGACTTTCAGGAGTTGGAGGTGGTGCTGGAGAAAACGGAAGGCTTGTCGCTGTTCTCCGGGGGTCAGGGAGGACTGACCGATAGGCCCTGCTACAACATGAAGGCCTCCAGGCTCACCTACTAGCTTCACAGTAGTGCCAGCATAGGGCATGCTGACTCGCTGTCCATCTGGGACTGTCTTACTCATTTTGGATCCCAAAGCAAGCTCCCATCTTTCGCCCTTTTGGGTCGGAAAACCATTCAAGTACATAATAACATATTAGCCTTATTCCTCCTCTCCAAGTTTACATATTCCCCTTACTCATTAAAATATGTATCTTTAGTGCCTCCTCCTCCAGTGTAACCATAGACATTTTGATTTTCAGTCTTAAAAAGCTTTGCCAGGTTCAACTCTTGAGAGGCTTTGAGAAAATCACCTCTCATCGCTTGAGTTGATATTTAAATACATTCAGCTCATGATTGGAGCTGGGAACATATTCAAATCCACCCATCTGCATAGTGTTGTTCCATGGCGTTTGTTCAGATCTGTCTCACTGCCTTGCCTTCATATCGGGTCACTGTGTAAGAGTAGGTGCGTTCGGTCACTTCTGATTGGTTGATTGAACATCCAGCCCACAATGCATACACAATACTCACCTATTTTAAGAGTGTTGTCATAAATGCTGCCAAAGCACTCGTTCAATTATTTCAACTTGTAAAACACTTTTAAAATGGTTTTTTGGGTTTTATGCTTGCATTGACTGGAAGAAGCCACAATTTAAATATATATTCCATATATATACAGACATGCTTCGAAATGAAGAAACATTTTGTTGCCAGACAACTCTGTGCTCTTTAACAACAACAACAACAAAATCTGGGGAAAGCTTTCTTTTTATTTAACCATTTCGAATTTCAGTGCTGTATTTCAAATGCTGTTTTATCAGTCATTGTAAGCCAAATAACTTGTTCTACAAACTCTTCTATATACTGTAAGCATGGGCTGTTGGGAATAGACTGTATGATCTTGTATGAAGGCAACATTTCCCTTGTTTCTCTTGAACTAAAAAATGTAGCACAAGCTTTCTTATATTCCCCATAGGAGGTGTTTAATTGGAGATATTTATCCACAAAGAGCTTCCATTGGTTCTCATATTGAATTCCATTGAGAAGGTTTGGCGCTTTGAATTTAATTTAAGATATGTAATACTGACATTTGTTAAGCAGGATCTCTATTTAAGGTAGCCCAGTAATAGTAGTGCCATTTTATGAAATACAATAGGTTTGGATAACTAAAGACTTTGGGCAAATGCTTGAGGTTTGATTTAGAGGAGATGCATAAACACTACGTGGTTGTAAATTAGCCTTTTGACTCGATAGAGGTTGTGTTACTGTGAGAACAATACTCTGAAGTCATAATTTCTAAAGATTTGTCTACTAAGGAATTGGTTTTAGTTTTGTTGGAGGGTTTGTTTAACCAAGCATATTATCATTAAACATTTGTTAATGTTATTGTTGTTCAAACTTAACATTAGCCCCTTGAAAAGACATTGCTAAATTATTTACTTTTCTAATTGTGCAATTTTTTTTAGTGTGATATATGCTAAATACTAGAATTTGAGGATTAAAAGAAGTATTATACACTTCAGTTTAAATGAAACAATCTGTCTCTCTAATTATTATTTTTTTATTATTATTATTGTAAAAGGCACAGCAAAGAAAAACGGCCCTGGCCCTTTATAGGTTTTTTTTTTTTTTACCTTCGAAGGAGGCAGGTTTAAAAGTTCAGGAGTTAGTATACAAATTAGAAAAGCGCTTGACCATATTCTAATTTGTCATGTTCTTGAAATCATTGAGAGCCAGATATTTTACATGTTCCATGTGATGCAACAGGTGTCTTTTGTTTTTCTGGTGTTTGCTAAAGAAAAAATACAGACTATATTACTCCTTTGATAAGCATGGGACAAAGTTATCCATATCTTTGCTTCCTGAATTTAACTGCATATGGAGAGACCATCTTTATTGGAACAAAACACTAATCCATTGCACCATGCCATTGCAAACCCTCACCAATAGAGGACAGTCTTGGTAAAAGATGAGACCACAGACAGCACTATGCTTCCTGTAGGAGGAAAAGTGTTTTTCCACACCATTACACTCAGTAGACCTCTGCTGGAGCTTGTGTAGGGTCTATACAGCACTTCAGAGTTTTTGGCCCTGACTATGCAGCATTCCAAAGACGTTTCATAATGACTTAAAATCCATTTAGCTGTTTTTTCCCATCTTTGTTGCAGGGCTGATGTATGGTATTTTTAATGGACCTTATACCGCAGTCCCTTAAATCACGGCCATCTTGATCCAAGATCAGCTTCTATGGTCTGGCTCAAAAAGCTATGGCATGTATTAGGAAAAAGAAGGAATAAAGGATATGATCTTTCAGGGCATAGATGCAACTCAAAGTTTCATTCAAATTATGGAAACAATAAAACATGGGTTCCGTCAATGAAATGTAGATTAATCTTCAGTTGTCAGACAAGCCAGTCTAGGACAAGCTGAAAATTGCAATTATATTGCTAATATAAAGTGCAATTATAACATTTTTAATTAGGCAAACTGTATTTAATGTATTGGAACATTCGCTATCACAGACACCGGGTTAATCATTTATATATATATAATAATTTTATTTAATTATTACTGTGATACATACATTTTAGAAATTAAAATAAGTTAGTGTGCAATTTGAGTCTTTTGCTTAAGGTGTGTTGGCCTTCTTTATAGGAATGTTCTGAGTTCAATACAAGTTAAGCTCAATCAACATTTGTGGAATAATGTCAGTCACCACAAAATATTATTTGACTCACCCTTCGTCATTTTAGGGTTTACTAGTGTGTCATGTAGTCATGGCAACGTAGTTTTAAAATTGGATATAATTTTACACTAAAAATGTTATTAGGTAAGAGATAACGTACTGTCAGCCGGTTGTTATCGCAAAATAAACCCCGACAGGGTGATCATGGTTCTCATATCAGCCTGAAGGGGTTTATTTTGTGATAACCGGCTGACAGTACATTATCCCACTTATAACATGGCTATTAACCAAATAAATGAATACATGAAAATATTGATTTGCGTTGGAATTTTGTAATTATGTGAGAAGAAATAAATCACTGAACAACTGAAATCCATCTTTCCATGTTTATTTTGTAACCGTCTGACTACCCATTATGCATCTTATTACAGTACTACTTGCCATAAAATAAATGCACATGAAACATTGATTTGAGTTGAAATGATTTTATTAGCTTACTTGTAGAGATCACACAGTGATCCGAGAAGTAGGAACGATGACTCGCAATACCCGGATGAGCGGTCTGAATACATGGATTGTTACTGAGTAATATCAGACCGCTGGATGGCACTATTGACCAATCAGAATAGAGTATTCCAGAGAGCCATGTAACAAGCTAATTTATCAAACTAAAATCATGTTAACAAGTATATTGTTTACGTCTTGTGGATATACCTTTGAAACAGTACGTTTTTATATGTTTACGATTTGGTCCCATTCACTTCCATTGTAAGTGCCTCACTGTAACCCAGATTTTTGCTTTTTTTTTTTTTTTTTTTTAAGAAAAGGATAGACAAGTCTAATTTCATTTTTTGTTGTAATCAACATTATGCCACAAATGCTGTCAGTTGAGCTTCATTTGTATTGACCATGGAATATTCCTTTAGAAGCAATACATTACAGAACAGATGTGCAAGTAATAAGAAGTTATCTTTAATATTACTTGGTTGCAGACCAAGTACCAATTTTCTTATGCAAGGCAAGTTTATTTATATAGCACATTTCACACACAATGGCAATTCAAAGTGCATTACATACGAATGATTAAAGATAAAACAATTAAGAACAAGAAATGAGGGGGGGGGAAAGTAATAAATAAATTAAAGAAATGATTTAAAAATCATTCAAATGAAATAAAAAAAAAAACAAAAAGGAAAAGAATACACAAAATACAATTATCCAGTGCAATCAGTGAGTGCAGCTCACAGTGCTTAGTTCGAAAATGCATAGCTAAAATGGATGTATTTTCAGTCTGGACTTGAATGTGGCTACTGTTGAAGCACATCTGACCTCTTCTGGATGCTGGTTCTAGCTGCAGGTGGCATAATAGCTAAACGCTGTTTCACCTTGTTTTGAGTGAACCCTCTGTATTTCTAACTGACTTGATCCTAATTATCTGAAAGGTCTGTTAGTTATATATTCAACAAGAAACTCTAGAATGCATTTAGGTCTTAGACCTTTGAGTGATTTATAAACTAGTAATAGTACCTTAAAATCAATTCTAAATGTATCTGGATGCTTCTGCAGTAGAGTGTGAATAGTCCACAGACATTTCTAAAAACTATTGTATTGAATTGTTATTCTTTGCAAGATTTGTGTCAAATAATGAAGAAACCCTGATGGAAGTTTTATTAAATCTTGTGGATTGGTTCCACCACAGCCGACCAGCTCGACCTCTTTGACCTCTTTCACTCAGTTGCACATTTTGAGGGACGGGAGCCCCACCCGTTGCAGGCCTCTTACATGAGACAAGAGGGAGCAAGACCCAGGAAATTACCCGAGATTTTTGTCCCCCTAATCCCTGAATCAATGGCTTGAATTTGTGCACGAACTTAGAAAAATTGTGAATGATCCAATGCAAACACAAAAAAATCCATTGTTGTCATGAAACTAAAGTAATATCCAAACAAAGGCCTACAAACTTTAAGATTTTTCACATGTGAACTTCTAAACAGTGGAGGTGGCATATCACATCTCTTACCCCTTATGGTGAAGCTAGTGTGAACTCTGTTTCTCTCTTGATTCCCAGCAAACACCTGCCTTCACAGTGGGTTCATCTGAAGACCAGACATCCAGCTGCACCTGGCAAATTATCCTTCTGCTCCACTGATCTGGGAGCAGCTATCCCTTATTAACCTCAATCAATAGCCATTCTAAGAGAAAGCCAACGTGATATGCAAAGATAAGCAGATAATCTGACAGGTTTCCCATTGAAGGATATTCAGTGATCAGCAGATCAGGTTGTCTTTAAAAGGCAAAGATCATTTGAGTAAATGGTAATAAAACAACATGAGTCATGACATCACACATGTACAGTATACATAATTGATAATGTACAATAGGCGGTCAATATGCGAAATACAGTAAATCTTGACAGGGTGATCAGGACCTCAATAAGAAGTATTTATTCAATTTAGTCTTAAAGTTGTAGAAAAAATTAAGTTTAATGGTCATTATATAAAAACATTTTAATGCTGTTAAGTATTCTATAGAGCTGTGAATGCCTACTCTAAAACAGTATGTGTTTTCATAATTAAATTGTTTATTTTTTTTTATTTTAATTTTTAATATTTAAGGAATGTTATGGGTTCGATACAAGTTTGAGCTCAGTCAACAGCATTTGTGTTGATTACCACAGAAAATATAGTAGTAAGACACTTACAATGGAAGTGAATGGGGCCAGTCATTAAACATTAAGATGCAGACTCTTTCAAAAGTATAGCCACAAGATGTAAACATTATACATGTTAACATGGTTTTAGTATGATAAAATTGCTTACAGGGTTTACTGCCTTTGCGTCGTCATGGCAACAAAGTTGTAATATTGTGTATAACTACACAGAAAAGTTTAGTAAGTGATTTTATCATACTAAAATCATGTTTACATGCATCTCCTTTATATCTTGTGGCTATACTTCTGAAACTGTGAGTATTTTAACATTAAAAAATTGGCCCCCATTTACTTCCAGTGTAAGTGCTATCTGTAACCCAGATTTTTGCTTTTTGTTTTAAGAAAAGGTGGGGCAAGTCGAAATGATTTTTATGGTAATCAACATTATGCCATAAATGCTGTCGATTGAGCTTAACTTGTACTGAACCCAGAACATTACTTTCATGTGACTGGAAGCAGTAAAAATAACTTTTTCAAATAGAATTGAAATGCTCTTTCCAAGATATATTGTAAATAAATGCAATGTCTATGAATATTGAATTGCTCATTAGAGGAGGAATATCAAAATTTTATTTTTCATTCCATTATTTAACGATACATAACTGTCTGAATGAATCAACCACATCCCATGCATTATAATTATATTTTTTATGTTTTGTTGTTGTACTGGTGTGCCTATTTTTCTAAAATAGTTGATATTTTGTCTAAAGCACAGTATGACAGAGGAAATTTGTGTACGGACCACATTTTTTAAAAGGAAAACAGATCCCATGTGTCCTCCAGATGTTGTAGCAGATATTCTGCGCCTCGGGAGCAAGACGCCTCTTGCATAAGAAGAACCTGCTGTGTTGAGAATTGATGGTGACATTGAATCACTGGTAACCTTCTGTGTGTGTGAGGGGGGCGCTGCTTTCTGGACATTGTCTAACCTCCGAGTATAAAACGAAGCTTAACTCACTGCTGTGGTTCCTCTTTTGTCTGAGTGTCACACAAGATAATGAGCTTATGAGTGATCATAACATGTTCATTAAATCAATGACCCCTCATGCAGGTGGGAAGCCCATGCATATAGAAAGTGTTAATACCTTCCAAAATCCATTCAAACAAAAGATTCATATTACGTGGAAGAGCCGTTAAATCGTTCCTCTATTGTGGTGCACGGATTTGGTGCAAGTGGTAAGTGGTTTAAATTGAAATGGAGAACGCTGCTTTTTTCTGTCATTTTATAGTGTCACTTTCACGGTCATATGAAAGCTGGATTTGATCTACTGTTGACTATCCAGATTTTATGCGACTGCATTTGATGCAGGTGAAGTTGCAGCTGAAGGTTCTCAAAGAGTTGAAAGATAGAGTTTAGGTCATCTTGTTTAACCATACTAAAACAAGCCATATGTTATTTGTTTACCCTTAAGGAAACAGTTTACAGCTGTGTTCCCTTATTTCAGCATGATTTAAAGTATTATTCCAGAATCAATACAAGTTAAAGGGATAGTGTCACAGTTTGCAGTAGAGGCAGGACCCAAACGCAGAGTAAAAAAACAACAGGGAATTTATTTAAACAAAAATAGTAAAAACAAACATAAACTACCCTGTCGGGGAAAACACAGTACAACGCTGGAAGCCCACTGAAGCTGGGCTAGGGGCAGATGAACTGTATCCAGGACCGACCGGAACCGACAGGACAGACTACGCACAGGAACTACAAACAAGAAAGACACGAAACACAAAACAAGATGAACTGGCACTGGACTGCACACACAAGGAAACTAAAATAGGGGGAGAAATCAAACAGGTTAACAAGTAGGGCAGGTGTAACAGATTAACTAATAATGGGCAAACAAGGAGGCGGGGTATGATGCAACACTGAGAGACACGTGGCAATTAGTGATGGGTCGTTCATGAACGATTCGTTCATTTTGAACTAATCTTTTATGTGACTCAGAAGAACGAGTAGTCTCAGAGAGTGATTCGTTCATTTTGTTTTGGCCGCGCACGTGCATTGCGCAACCTCCGTTCGTTTGTTACGTGAAAACCGCATAGGCGCTGTACAGGAAACAGAAATGATTAGTTCACCTTTCAACTCTTTTGGTCCGAATCGTTCATTCTTTTGTAACGTGACAGTCGTATATGCTATGCATTGCTCACACAGGAATCAGAAATGATTAGTTCACCTCTCGAGTCTTCTGGTCCAAGTCGTTCGTTCTTTTGTCACGTGACAGCCGTTTACGCTATGTATTGCTCACACAGGAAACAGAAATTATTAGTTCACCTCTCGAGTCTTCTGGACCGAGTCGTTCGTTCTTTTGTCGTGGCTGTCATGTGACAAAAGAACGAACGATTCGGACAAGAAGATTCCAGAGGTGAACTAATCATTTGTTTCTCATAATTTGTCTTTGGCTGCATTATCAATTTTTCCTTATTGGGACTATAATCAAAGTTTGCGTAAGTAGAGGTGTTGGGGGGGATTTGGCTATTGAAAATGTAACATTTTAATTTAATTCTGCTCAAATGAACGAAATGAACTAAATGACTTGAAAAAAGATTCGTTCATTTTGCTGAACGAGACTCAGAGATTCAAGTCAGTAAAATTATCCGATCTTCCCATCACTAGTGGCAATGAAGGAACAAAACAAAGCCACGTACTCTCACAAGACACAGACAACCGAATGGCACTAGCGCATATCGCCAAGACAATTGGCAACATGCACTTATGCCAACTGACAGATAGGATGAGAGAATGCACGGCAACGCAAACAAAGCAATGCCAAGCATTCCCACACTAGACAAAACCTGAGCGTACATCGTGAGGCAAACACCACGCGATGCATGCAACAGGTGACAAAACGAGACAGGACACCTGTGCGAGAGTTCGGCCACAAATAAACCTGACATCTCAGACCAGAGTGACCGAACCTCAGCACAATGTGAAGACAGATTGCCACCCGGGCATGCAGCGCAAAGCGAGCGCAACACGAAGCGCACCTGCGGTCACGAGAGACAAACTATTGGCACGAGTGCATGCCACCAAGATGACAAGCACAATGCACTCATGCCAATAATAGACCAGACATGGAGCATGAGTGTTCGGATCCCGACACCAAAACCAAACCAGACATGGAAGTCAGGATCCAGACACCATGCTCTGGACATGAAACAAGACCGACCGAAGAGCGCACAGCAGGGAAACCACAACCGAAGCCATGCGCTCACACAAAGACAGAAACCGAAGCAAGACAGACATAGAACAATGATGTCACGATCCTGTCACACAAAAATCGAGACTGACAGATTGAAAGGATCGTGACATCATTGTTCTATGTCTGTCTTGTTTCGGTTTCTGTCTTTGTGTGAGCGCATGGCTTCGGTTGTGGTTTTCCCTGCTGTGCGCTCTTCGGTCGGTCTTGTTTCCATCTCTGCAGCATGCTCTCCACCTCCACAATGCAGCAGACATGGTCCACCAGATCCCAAAAAGAAAAAAAAAATCTCACCCAGCTCCTCGAGACTGTGTGGTCTGTCCAGTCCCGACAGAATAAGATGTTTGAGACAGGTCTCATCATAGAACCACCTGTGGGGCTCTCAGACCAACTCCTTAGCATAGATGCCAAAGCCGTGTCCATTCTGTGAAATCTTACCCAAGGTGTACTATGAGAGACCTGCTCCTTCTGGCCGGGAATTGGGTAGAGAATAATGTCCATACCTACTCTGCTGGCTCCAAATTGGCCAGTTTATAATGTCACAGTTTGCAGTAGAGGCAGGACCCAAACGTAGAGTGAAAAAACAAAGGGGAATTTATTTAACCAGTAATAGCAAAAACAAACTTAAACTACCCCACAGGGGAAAACACAATACAACGCTGGAAGCCCACTGAAGCTGGGATGGGGGCAGATGAACTGTATCCAGGACCGACCGGAACTGACAGGACAGACTAGGCACAGGAACTAGGAACAAGAAAGACACGAAACAAGACGAACTGGCACTGGACAGCACACACAAGGAAACTAAAATAGGGGAAGAAATCAAACAGGTTAACAAGGAGGGCAGGTGTAACAGATTATCTAATAAGGCAAACAAGGAAGCAGGGTATGACACAAGACTGAGAGACACGTGGCAATACAGAAATAAAACAAAGCCACTTGCTCTCACAAGACACAGACACCCGAATGGCACAATAGCATATCGCCAAAAATAGGCAACATGCGCTCATGCTAACCGACAGATAGGACGAGAGAATGCACGGCAATGCTAACAAAGCAATGCCGTGCATTCCCACACGAGACAAAACTGAACCTCAGCACAACGTGAAGACAGATCGCGACCCGGGCGCAAAGCGAGCGCAACGCGAAGCGCATCCGTGGTCGCGAGAGACAGACACAAACTATTGGCGCGAGTGCATGCTGCCAAGATGACATAAGCTCAATGCACTCACACCAATAAAAGACAAGACATGGAGCATGAGTGTTCAGATCCCAACATTAAAACCGAAACCGAACCAGACAGGGAAGTCAGGATCCACCATGCTCCAGATATGAAACAAGACCAACCAAAGAGCGCACAGCAGGGCGCTCACACAAAGACAGAAACTGAAACAAGATAGACATAGAACAATGATGTCATAATCCTGTCACACAAAAACTCAGACTGACAGAGTGACAGGATCCTGTGAGATAGTTCACCCAAAAATGAAAATTCTCTCATTATTTACTCACCCTCATGCCATCCCAGATGTGTATGATATTCATATAAAAGAAACAGATAAAAATTGAAGTACTTTTGTACTCTAAATTTCACCTTTTTGTAAAGTTATATACAATTTTACAACTTCATTGCCATGACGACGTTACACAATAACCCTAAAACGACTGCAAAAACTATTTTAACCATTTTAAAGCTCAAATTATACAGTTTTTAAAGGAACAGTTCACACAAAAATGAAAATTTTGCTGATAATTTACTCACCCTCGGGCCATTCAAGATGTATCTGAGTTTTTTTATTCATCAAAAAATAATTTAAGACTTTTAGGATTTCATTTCAGGCCTTCTCCTTTAAAAAATGCAAGTGAATGTACTCCATTTTTTGATGGTCCAAAATGCATATTTAGGGTGCATCAAAATAATCCACACGACTCCATTCGACAAATAAAGTTCTTCTGAACGCAAACGATTGATTATTTTTAGAAACAAAACAATACGTGTATATTTTTAACTACAAATGTTCGCTTCCGTACATCTTTGTGACGTGCGCTCATGAGAGGGATGATGTAAGCTCACTGGTAAGGTCATGCGTCACGTGGAGGAGGAGTCAGGAAGCACGTCATTTTTTACAACAGAAACTTGCACAGACCACAAGCGCATTCACAAAACAGTTCAAAACAATATAAAATAAAAAATTATTTCCAAATAATAATAAAAAAAACATTATTGCAGTAAATAACCATCCTTTATTTCAGAGCAATGCTGTTGCATTTTCTACTTGTGCTTTTTCTTTAGCAGAAATATATAGGCTATATGACTGTCAGGAATTCAAAGCCACACAAGTTGTAGTTAGTGAAACCAAGTGCGAGAGCATTTACTGAGATTCACAGGATTTACAGGGTATACACAGTGAGGCAGTGAAATGGCGTGAAGGTGAGTTATTCATGCAGGCAGTGATGAGCGAGTGAATTGAGTGTAGGTGCGGTGAATTAGAAATCGGGTGATGAGGAGCGGAGCGCTGAGGAAGGTGCAGAGCCCGAGGGAGGCGTGACAATGACAAAGTTTTCACACATACCTGAGTTCGCTGGAAAAACAGCACAGGCACAGTCGATGAATTCAGATATTGACTCTTTGTTTCTTTCAATGGTCTGAAATCCTCAGGGGTAAAATGTTCTCTGCACTCCCTCCAATATTTGAGAGAATGTAGGGGTGTACTGATCTCAAGGTTCAGCGCGATAAGCCAGAGCTTCAATCGCTCATGATCATGCATAAGTAATCGATGAAAAGTTAATATTTTTCCCGCCGTGCATTTCCTTTGGGGTTTCTGAAGGTTGAAGCATCCAGGATACGCACGCCAAACGACCATTTTGAACAATACACTTATACAAATACAAATCTACAGCAAAGACAATTAAACTTTTGTACAGTGCTCCTCTTGTAAACAATGACGTGCTTCCTGACTCCTCCTCCACGTGATGCGTGAACTTACCAACGAACTTACGTCATCCCTCTCATGAGCGCGCATCACAGAGATGTACGGAAGCGAACATTTGTAGTTAAAAAGTATATAAGTATTGTTTTGTTTCTAAAAATAATCAATTGTTTGGGTTCAGAAGAACTTTATTTCTCGACTGGAATCGTGTGGATTATTTTGATGCTCCCTAAATATGAATTATGGACCATCATAAAATGGAGGACATTCACTTTGTTTAAAGGAGGAGGCCTGAAATGAAATCCTAAAAATCTTAAATTCTGTTTTGATGAAGAAAGAAACTCAGCTACATCTTGGATGGCCTGAGGGTGAGTAAATTATCAGCAAATTTTCATTTTTGGGTGAACTATTCCTTAAACAGAAGAATCAATGCTTTTTCAAAGTGCTTTTATAAAGTTATAAGCTTCAATTTTCTGCCACATTCAATTCCATTGTAAGTGCCTCACTGTAACCTCGATTTTTGCTTTTTTAAAGAAAATAATTTTTGTAGTAATCAACATTATGCCTCAAATGCTGTCAATTGAGCTTAACTTGGAATATTCTTTTAAAGAACATTATTTTGAAAGTCAACATTCATTCTATTTTCTTTCTTATTACACCATTCCTGCATGATTCACCAGTGCACATTATTGCAAATTAAAAAAAAAATGTCTTTATAATCTTTTATTAAAAATTGTATATCTTGCTCTGCCACTGAAACAGCTTTCCTTTTCAGCTGATGTCACCAAGCCCTCTCATTTTTCAACTCATCCCCTTTTTACAAATGCTCACTTTTTACAATCCACTCAATTCTTGCACCTGGAAATATATCAAATTAAGGAAGCAAAATGGGTTGCGAACATTATGTTGATTTTATGATTCTTAACACTGTGTCTGTTAGGTGATTTCATGTCAGAGCAACCTCCAGTCAAGGCTTTTTGTTTTTCCATTGTGGCCACTTAAGGTTGAATACAATAATTACTATACTCAATATACTCATATACTCAATATATGACTCAATCTCCAATAAAAAAAGAAATAAAAAAAACAGTATCTGCTATCAGAGTGATCCTGATGAGAATATAGAAAGACTACAAAATAAAAAGGGAAAGCATGTTGTATGACAGTTTTGCATGTAAGTCTGGTCTTTAGTGTCCTGTCTGCTGACAGCATAGGTTGCATCTTTGAACCACATGACCTCTACACTATACCTCACAACTGGAATCAACTTTCCCATGTCTGCTAAACTCAGAGGGAAAATAAATTAACTATCGGGTGAGTATATTACTGACATGTATTATTACTGACATTATTTTATTGAACTATTAAAACTTAGACATTATAAAACTTCAACTTTTTGTGTGACATTTAAATGCACTGTGTTTGCATAAATTAAGAGTGATTCTACACATAAATGGTTATGTTCAAAATAAAATGATTCTGTTCTACTAATTCTGCAGCATAACATACTACATTTGGCAAAATGTGCAGTATACAACAGAGCATATTAAACACAATACTGTATCTCAGATAATGAAGCTCATATTGGCGTTCCATTCCAGTGATGAACAGGCCAGAATGAATTCTAACTGCATTTTTTAAGTCTCTTTCTTGACTCATTGTTTAAAAGGACTGCCAAAAGTTCAAGTCAATATGAAATATCATTTGCAACCCATTTGACTTCCGTAATCTGAGGTATTTCTAAGTGAAACAGGATATTCACCAAGAAAAAATGTAGGGCGGGACTTGATTTTATCCATCCGGAATTTATTGGATTGTGAAAAGTGGGTGTTACATACCAGAATGGAGCCAGGCGGTTGGAGGGGAGGGTTAGAATTTCAAGAGAAATCTGTGACATTGGCTGAAAAGGAAAGTCATTTAAGAGACAAGTAATTACATTTTGCTAAAAGACTACTTTTTGTCCGGAATAACATACTCAGAGGAATCATGCACAGAGACCAGCAAAGTGAATTAAGAAAGTAAATAAGATCAATTTAGATTTTTAACATATAGACTTAAGGACTTTTTTAAATATTTGTATTTTTTTGCTCCAACTTGGATTAAAAATGCAACATAATTATTTATGCATGAAATAACTGGATGCCGCTGGCTAAATTAAACATGCAACATGGTGAGATCATGTAACAACAATTTAGTATACTTCCATTTTAAATGTTTATCATTGCGTACTTCTTCCCATACTTAAAATAGTAGCCTATACAGTGTTAGCAGTATGCCTGAAGCAGTGTGTTATAATTCCATTCCGAACATAGCCAGACTTTTTGTTGGGTAGTGTAGAGTTAAAATGTATTCTGCGCGTCATGCAGGTGCCACTATGCTTCTTAAATGTCAAAGAGATTTGAGAAGTTAGTGTGCTCTTAACTGCACCTGCCATGGATATGCCAGCGTGGATATGCGTTTTAACCAAGTATATTAAATGTTAAGTCATAGGGTTGAACCCTCAACCTATAATCTCCCCGCGCTAGTGAACGTAGCGCGGCGCATCGACCTCTCCTCCACTCCACGAGCCTCTTGAACGGATCAGACGTCCTTCACACTTTATCCAAGGTCCCCACTTCTCTCTGCCCTATTTTACGCGTTATTTTGGCGGACACTGCGGAGTTTTTCACTCTTGGAAAGTTTATATTTTTGAACGGACTTTCTATCGCGTGGATATGTGGTGGATGCTCTTTCCCAGATGGATATGGTTTTTATTGGGACAGTTGTGCGTCTTGCGTTTGGACTTACGCGCGCGTGCGATGCCAATGATGCCAATGTCCAAAGTGGTTTATTCTCACGCGGGAATGTGTCCGAACGAGATGAACCCGAACCTGTGGGTGGATGCCATGAGCACCTGCATGCGAGAATGCGAGTCCGATCAGGTGAGTTCAACAGTCTCATTTTGTACCCGCGCATCAGCTTCCAATCCGTCTCATATGTCTGTTTTGCGTCCTATGACCATATGCATCGTAATATGTACCATAGTAAACAAAGTTTCCGCAAAAATACTATAGTTATCGATACTAAAATAAAACTGTGGTAATTTGGTATTTGCCACAACTGCCATAAAAAATGACAAAAAGATTCTGAAAGTTGCAAGGAGTCCCATTCATGATTTTACAGTAATTACAATATCTTTGTAACTATGGTTTGTTGGTGAAAAATATAGTTAACATGGTATATTTTTTATAAGGGACTGTCTTAAAAAATATTTACCATGTTAACCATATTGCAAGAAAAACATAAATTTACTATGGTAATCGTAGTTTCTACAACTATTGTTACTCCACTAATACCGTAAATGTCATCAAGACAAAAAATAAATTAAAATGAAAAAGATTTGAATGCTTACATAACATTGTTTCAGTATTAATTTATTTTCTCACTGTAGTAACAATGATTGCAGTAGCTGTGCTGTTTTGGCCAATCATTTCTGTATGTGCAGATTTGCTGCATGTTGTTTTAGCTCAACATACCACTGTAGTATACCATTTACTTTTCAGATCAAGTAATTTCATGATAAAGGAGCCTAAAAAGTCTTAAATATTACCATGCATCCATATTTCATTACATTTAGATTAAATTATTCATTTCACCATGACACCAGACAAGACATCAATGATTGATAGATGATTTACAAGGCATGTGCATCAATCCCTAAGCAACTGCTTGCCGTTTATGACAGTAGATTGTCTAATTCTTCCAACATTGTCATTAGCCTGTTCTGACCTTAAAATGACTGCTTTACCAGCAGTCATATATGTGCTTCAAACATGTTTGTATTGTTTCCAAATGTGGATTCTCTGTCATCATCTATCCACCGTCAAGTTATTTAATACCTGAATTACTTACTTTTTCCATGGAACACAAAAGGCAGAATGTCAGGGATTGAGAGCCTAGGTCACCATTCACCATTCACTTTTTTTCCATACAATGAGTATATGTTATGTTAATGGTGACTGAGATTGCCTAATATCTGCCTAATATTTCCATTTGAGTTCCAAGGAAGAAAGAAAGTTATATGGGTTTGGAACATGGTGAGGGCAAGTAAATAACTCAAATAAGCATTGAGCACACTTCAACTGATGTTACTCTTTTGTTTCTCCAGGACTGTGAGCCATTTGAGAAATGCTGTTCAAACGTTTGCGGACTTAAAAGCTGTGTGGCTGCTCGCTATGTGGACATTCAGGGTCGGAAAGGTCCGGTGGGGATGCCCAAAGGAGTGACCTGTGACAAATTCATGTGCACTCAACAGGGTTCTGAGTGTGACATCTGGGATGGCCAGCCGGTGTGCAAATGCCGGGACCGTTGCGGACGGGAACCCATGTTCACTTGCGCCTCAGATGGTATGACCTACTACAACAAATGCTACATGGACGCAGAGGCGTGCACCAGGGGCGTCACCCTCACCGAGGTCACTTGTAGATACCACTTCAGCTTGTCCAACACCAGCCCTCTCCCAGAGGAGACCACTGTCCGACCCACTACTGCCCATCTTGAGACCACGCCCATGGACGTTCAACGTCCCATCATGGTCAGCAATCCAGTACATCACTTTGTCTTTGTGGGCGAAACGGCTAGCTTTCTGTGTGAGGTGATGGGCAAGCCCAAGCCAGCGATTACCTGGGAGAAACAGATTGAGGGCAAGGAGAACACTGTGATGCGAACCAACCACGTGCAAGGAAACATAGTGGTTACCAACATTGGCCAGCTGGTCATATACAACGCCCAGATCCAGGATGCCGGCATCTACACCTGCACTGCCAACAACCAGGGCGGGTCTGTTCAGGCTCATTTCCCGCTTTCTGTGGTTCCAAGAGAGCAGTCCAAAAACCAGCCATTGATGAATTCCACGCGTCTACCAGCCGAAGAGTGCCTGAAAGCACCTGATATTAGTGACTGCGGGGAGGAGAGTATTAGCTGGTACTATGAAGCCAAACGCAACAACTGCTTTACCTTTACATACAGCCAGTGCAACAAAAACAAAAACCATTTCAATACATACGAGTCATGCATGCTATCGTGTGGAGCGGAACTAGCAGCACTTTGCTCCTTGCCCAGTGTGCAAGGACCCTGCAAGGCTTACAAACCACGTTGGGCATATAGCCATGCACTCAAGAAATGCCAGTCATTCGTTTATGGAGGCTGCGGCGGAAACGAGAACAACTTTGAGAGCAAAGAAGCTTGTGAGGAAATGTGCCTCTTCCCCAAGACCCACAACTGTAAGGTGTGCAAACCCCGCCAGAAGATGGTCCCCAGCTTCTGCAAGAGTGACTTTGTGGTCTTGGGTCGAATCTCAGAGTTAACAGAGGAACATGACTCTGGCCATGCGCTCATTACGGTAGAGGAGATCTTGAAGGACGAGAAAATGGGGCTACGGTTCTTCGGGCAGGAACCTCTGGAAGTGACGCTGCTCAACATGGATTGGAACTGTCCTTGTCCAAACATAACAAGAGCAGAGGGTCAAATGATCATCATGGGGGACGTTCACAATGGCATGGCCGTGCTGCAGCCCGACAGCTTCGTGGCCACATCCAGTGTGCGGCGAGTTCGCAAATTCCGCGAGGTTATCAACAAAAAGACTTGTGACGTTCTGAAGGAGTTCAGTAGCACAAAGTACTAGGGGGCTTACGATGCAATACCAACATTACTCTCTGGAAATCCTAAACCAACGTGCCTGCCTCTCTCTTGCTTTTCTTCACGAAGCAGACTCACTGATTTTTGCTGTTTTGCAAAAAGCGATTTGTAGATTCTACAATCATATATCATACTGGTTCTTCTTCCGCAGCTTGGAGCTGCTTGAATTATCCATTGAGAGACAATTTATGGATTGCAATGCGCGAATGACACATAGACGTACATATATACTAGATGATTTCATACAAAAGTATTACCTTATTTACATCTACATTTTAGTTTGACTAAAAAGCCACGAATGTTGTATTAAACCAGACTCTCTCTACCTGTATCAGATCAAACTCGAATCTTCGGTTGAACGATGAAACAGGTGGTTAAACTTTACTAACCTAAAAACTCTATTTATATTTCATCAAGATTTCATTGAATATGAAAGCCATGTCATACTAAAACTAAAAAAATATGACATGTTAAATACTCTTGCACCTTATTTTAATTCATAGTCTTTCATACTGTAATCATTTTACTTTGTTCCATCTATTTATTTTAACACCATACCATTATGTTACTACCATAAATTTAAAAACAAAGGTAGTTTTTATAACTATGTACATGCTTTACAAAGTGTAAAAAAATTTTTTTTTTTTTTTTTTTTTTTTTTTGTCAAACCATACAATGGCAAGCATATAATGGGACTATAACTATTATTTTATGAGCAGTTGAAATTGTATTAAACATTTATGGAACATTACCAGAGAAGCGATTAAAGACATTTCCAATCAAATATCATTCTTGTTCTTTAAGGTCACATTTGATGAGAACAAGTAGAAAACATGCAGACTTAGAATGGGTTTCGAAACTTCATGAGGCATTTTTGAATGTGCTTTGATAAGGGGGCGACATACTTTATGATACAACAGCGGTCCCACCCCCCACCCCGATGGATTCTATTGTCAGTCAGTCCTGGCCTTCGTTCTGGAACAGGTCACATTCCAGCTGTTCTTTGGTGGGAAGTGTTGCGACTAAGGGGGATGGGGGGCCAGTCTGATCCCTTGTGTTGTGTCTGGATCTGGTTCTCTCTCCGTGCCTGCAGACCTTTCATGTGAGAACCTCCGCCTCCCCCTCAGCCGCCCGGTCCTCTCATCTCCCCAGCTCCAACTCCAGCCAAGCTGTGACCCTGCATGGAAGGGGAGCCAGCACACACACCACTCTCTGTTTTAAAGGCACGGCTTTGAACTTTTGACTGGGGCTGGATGGGAGGGAGAGGGATAACACATGCTTTTTCCCTAGGGTGGGCCTCCGATGGCTGCTACCTCAGCCTGGCTGACAGGGCCTCATCCATGACCCTGTAAGAGGCTAATGAAAAGAATGAAAAGAGACGGGGAAAGAATCAGAGATAGGATTGGCTGGGGGGAGGATGCTGGGAATGTGGAGTGGGGAAGTTTCATTAAAACTGTTGACAAGTGTCAAGTGAAGCACTCATGCTCAAGTTCAGCGGGCAATAAAATTCTGGCAAAAAGCCGGAATTTTTTGTTGTTTTCTAGTCTGATAATCACTAGTTATGAATGCTAGCAAGGCAGGATGTTTGATAGGCAGGACTTTAGAAGCATATTCAGAATTGGGGGGGACCACATGTAATGTTTGAAAAAATGGTTCACCCAAAAATGTAATGTTATTCAAAACCTGTATGACTCTCTTTCCTTGGTGGAACACAAAAGAAGAGGTTAAATAGAATGACCTATTTTCATTTAATCTTTTTGCCATACTATAAAAGTGAATGTTGACTGAGGCTGTCATTCTGACTTAAGTTTCATATTTGTGTGTCATACAGGTTTTTTTGAGTAAATGGCCAAAGCAAACTAACCCTCTAAATATTGGCCAATTAAAAAACATATCATCGACCACACATCCATCTTGGGCGTCCACGCATCCGCCTCAAAGTCTTTGGTGGTTAAGGCCTTTTGATAAGTATCTCAAACTTAATATGGTCTCAGTATGATCTTTAAATTGTGATTAAACCAAGCTCAAGGGCCAATTGCTGTAAATGAGAAAATGACATTGCTTTTAAGATCTCATGTTCCTTTTAGGGTTTTTTAGATACAGAATATGCCACAAAGGTAATCAACATAATCAAAGGGTAGGCAATACATTTGAATCTATGTATCAATAATTATGTTACGAACAAATAACAGTTCAATGTTTTACCTCAGTATGAAAGGCTTTTGAAATGTATTATAAAACCATAAATAATAATTGGATCTTATTCAGTCATTGAAAGAAGCTTGTCAATAAGCTTTATTTCTCTAATACCAAGTTATAACAGTTTTATTGTGGTAGCAATCACTGTAGTTGTAATTATAGTATTTTAGCAGAAACTATGGTTGCCATGGTGCATTTTTTTCAACCAAATGATTGTTCAGAAGAAGCACTGACATCTACTGGTCAGCATCAGAAGCGACTGCTTTTTGTAAATACAGTATGAAAAGTTTTAAGTCATAGTGGGATATCGGGTAAAATTAAATCAAAATACAAATGTACTATTAATTTATTAATCTGATGTTGGGTTGTTCAGCTTTTAGTCAATGCATCAGCGACTTGTCGAAACATCTTGACCCCACAGTCTCGCCTTAGTGGGCCCCATGCACTTGACAGTGTTCAAGTACTTCTACTGCAGATTGATCCAGGATACTATTTAAGTCGCTCTAAGGCATTTTTCTTTGGCCTCCATTGATTTGTGTGCTCTGACAAGGGCATTCGGTTCCTCTCGGAGTAAATTATGCAAACTAAATGTCTAATTTTGTATGCAGAAGTGGGCGTGCATATGTGGTCCATTCACACTGGGATGAGATTCCCACAACGTTTAGGAGTCTGGTGATGTCCTGAAGGCGTGGGAGTCTCCACATTGAGAGTCTTTTTGAACCGATGTACAGCATCAAAAAATCTGATAACCAAGACCAGTTGCTGGCCAATGCATTCCATCGATTTAATGAAGAAGGTCTTACAATTAAAGCTAAACTGAACATAAATACAAAAAATAAATTTATACCAAAACTTTGAACACAAATAAATGTATACTAAATAAAACACCATATTTTAGATGAATGAGTCAAAAACATTGTAATAAACAGCAGCAATAAGAAATATATAAGACACAGCGACTTCAGCACAGGGGCTCAAATGTATCAATGAATCATTTACATGAACCATTAACGAATCGATTCACTACAATGAGCTGTGTACCAAATGATGCACTATACACTATGCACTTACACAGTACACTTTGCACTCAGCCATGTAGTGTATGTATTTTAAAAGTGAAGTATCGTCCCAAATGGAACACTTTACTTTTTTTTTTATTACACGGAGGCATTGGCCATTTAAGATCTGACGGAAGTGATGTTTCAAAAGCACATATTAAGTGTGTTCGACTTCATGCAGCGCTGTGCAGACCGGACTGGACTTGAGGCAGTGCATTTTGGGCTAGAAATTTTGTCTGACTTGAACCGGCGCCACTGCTGCATCACCGTTACGTATGCCATCAAAGTACCGCAAGAGCGATTCGAGAGCAGCCTGCTGGCTCAGCCGCTGCAGTTCCTCCAAAGGAGCTGCACAAGTTCTGATGATGACTCAGCTCATTCACAATTGGCCAGAATCTCCACGTGACAACGGTTACACGTTTCATGGGCTGTGTTCGCAATTGCATACTACTTTTACTACTTCTGCTATGTCAGTCTATAGCAGAAATAAGAGCAGTGTGGTAGTATGCCATTACCATGGTGTTTATTCTGAAACCTCCACATTAATTCCACATCTGCAATAAAGAAAGCAAACTTCCCACAATCTTTTGTGACTGGTGTGGGTTCAGCATGCGACTGGAAAAAAGTGCCCGGCTTGACGGCTCACTTTTCAACTCCTCCGACTGCAACCATCAAATCTCACCAATCAGTGAGGCGAGGGCAGTCGAACTCGAACACACCTAATGTGTTGACGCTAGCTTTAACACGTTAGCCAACATCACTTCAACACTTTTATCTCAAAACTATTTTTATTTCGTATTTTTTCAGCGTGTGGTGCTGGTAAAGCGTTCAACTTACATTTGTAAGGTCTTCACTGAAGTTTTGCTAGCTACTACATTCTTATTTACAATTGTTTTGTCAGACCAAAATGGCAGCCAGGTAACTCTGCCCTTCCGCTACGGCAAGCCACGAGCACTGAATGCATGAAGTGTCCAACATTCCACACTACGTTTTGACAGTTAAGGTAGTACATCATCCAGGTACTCATAGTACACTTCTTTTTGTTGCATTTTCAGTGTTAACATACTGCTCGCACTACTGACACTACAAAGTGGCATAGACTAGTGCAGAAGGCGGTTTGGGATGCACCTGTGGTCTTCACAACGCTACATCAGTGTAAATTGTTTATTTTTACTGGTTCATTCACATGAACTGTACGAGCAAACTGATTCACTTAAATGTTTTTAACTTTTCCATTCTATGAGAGAAAGAGAGAGGATGGTTTAGTTTAAGGTGAGTGTGTTTTATGTGGCACCAGCTCGCTCAGGTGCCCAAAACAATGTGACAAAAAAAAGATGGTTGGAAAAAGTAGCTTGTTACTGTAAAAGCTAAAATAGCTGTACTACTGCCATGCTACTGAAAAATTGTGTTTGCGTAACTACTTTAAGTTAGGCCTACTCCCCAACACTTTTCCAAACATTGCCTTCTACTTTAGGGGGCATTCACACAAAACGTTTTTATGTTCATCTGTGCTGTTTTTTAAAATGTATTTATTTATTATTATTATTGTTTTTCTGTGTAAACATGCGCTAGACGAACGTATTTTACCATTTAGCCGCATCTTACTGTATTTTTTGCATTTTGCGCATGAGCGCTGGGTTTAAAGGTCCAAACATACGCAGACGCACCTTGCTACGCAAGCTCAATTCCACGCATCGTTGTGTAGTGAAATGTGTCAGCACTCAATTCATAATTCATGCATTCTCTGCGTTGCCTCAAGTGGCGCTAGAGCGGATTTACTGTTTTCAGTCAACAATTGTCATGGCGGATCAGCAATTTGAGGAGAGTCTTGCCGAACAAGTTAGATTATACAAACATATTTACATCCCCACATCCCCTCTCCATTCGAATAAAACAGCGATTGAAAATGCTTGGCAAGAAACTGCAGCTACCCTAAATTCTGCAAACGACACTGTAAAGAGAAAATGGAAACAACCACGGGATTGATTTGTCAGAGCCAGGAAGTAATGGAAAGCCGTCGGCATAGGAGATGCCGCAACTAGCTATGGATATCCTGTCATTTTGGACATGTTGGGATGGATTTTTGACTTCATAAAACACGGACCACAGAGTCAAATGTTCGTAATTCGGTTTTGTGGCACCTAAAAAACCTCTATCGCCCCCTTGTGGTGTGAGGTTTGTAACCACCAGAGCAACACAAGAGCGCACGTAAAGTAGGTACAACGGGACCACGCGTAGGCTTTGCGTGAAGTATGTTTTGGCCTTAAGAGTTCTGTTCATTGCGCTGTGTCTTGCTTTTTTATCGCAAGAACGCGTTCTGTGTGAATGGCCCCTTACTGTTACGAAAAACTCTCTTCAACTTTATTTGCCACAATCAGGGCTGTGTTTCCCAAAATCATCGTAAGCTTTGGCGCCAATGGTCACTAAGATCAACTTAAGTTTGCTTTTGGGAAACGCAGCCCAGTTCAGTTCATTGTTCACAATGCTCATAGTCAGCTCCTCTATATCTGTCCAATCAATGTCATTCTTGAAGCTACCAATGTCTGACTCAACAGTCAAAATTATGTTACCTGGCAGAAAATAGTATGTACTAACTAGAATATGTATTTTAAAAGTGTTGCTTTCTGGGGATTTTTACGTCCTAGTGTTGTGAATTTCCATTCCATGTTTAGTTTCAAACCATCCCAATGGCACAGTGTTGGTTGAAAATCCTCATTGTAAGTGATCTGAGGTTAGTTTTATGGTTTGTTCAGCAGTTGTTAGGGTTATGCTTTCAGAAGATGGATCAAAACATCAGATCAGGCTTTCAGAGCCACTGCATTCTACTCTCCACTGGAGGGCGGTATTGCACCAGGGCTAATGATGCATTTAACGGACCTGTCTCTATTGCTTTCTCATAGGCTTCCCTTTTCCCTAAATTATGCAATGCATGTCAGCATACAGAGTCTGTTTTTAATTTGATGAATGAAGAAATTAATGTATGAATGGATCATTTACACTACCATAATCACTATTTTACTAGATTTCAGACCTATCACTAAGACCCCAATGTAATGGGCAATGCAGAGATATCATGGTTGAGTGAACAGAGTAATAGGAAATTAACATGCTGCAGTCTTTTTTTCAGACGGGGCCTCTGGTTCAATGGTTGATTCATCAATAGGGAATAATTTATGTGCTAGTTAAAAGGGTCAGTGATAATTCATTTAGAAAGCTGGTTGGAGTGGATAGCCTGAAAGCTAGAACATGATACACCTGTCTCGATTCCTGAAATAAAATTGTAAAGTCTTTTAAGAGTCGTAGTTGCATGCCTTAAACATGTCTAATGACGTATCCTTTTCAAATGTCTGCTACATTAATCTTACAAAATTTGAGAACATGTTGTGATTCCTGAAATCAAATTGCAAAGTCTTTTAAGAGTCATAGCTACATGCCTTAAACACGTCTATATACTGCTACAGTATATGAATGTCACAAAACCTGAGAATATATTAAAACAATGTCTGATTCATATTTCACCCCAAATCTAAAAAGAAACAATAAATCACATTTTGCTTCAAGTAAATGAAGCCTGTTGTTAAGAGCAAAAAGTTTGTTTGCACTGTAATGTGTATGTAATATAATGTCTATGTATTTGTATTTGTAATGCGATTGGGAAATAAGGTCACAATGAGAAAAATCAGCCTGAAATAGCAATGTTGGCTCAGCCAATGCCGTGAATTTGGGACGGGACTATATGGTTGTCCAACCAATGGCAGAAAAACCAGCATACTATTTTTCAACAAACTTGGTTTAGGTTTTATTCAAAATCCCTAAACCAAGACCAACATTTTCAACATGAACTCTTAAAGCTTTCAGGCAACATCCACCAAATTTGGTACAGACCTTCAGACTGTTCTGGGACAGCATGTCCTCATACATATGACCGAATCACAGCCGTGCTGATAGATGGACATACAGCACTCTTGCTGGGGTGATATTGCTTTAATAGTGTGCTATCACTTTTCCAATTGACCAGACTTAGGGTTTTTCACACAGCCGAGGGTCAAAAATCAGAAACATCCCATAGACTTACATTACGAAATGTTAAAAATGGCAGACAGAATGCTTGTTAATTCAACTCCAATTGTCAAAAAAAATCAGGTATAAACAAACACACAAAAGGCCTTTAATCTGCTTTAAGTTGCTCTCTCTCTCTTTCCTCTCACTGGCTGTTTATCAATACGTGTTCTTTTGTGTTCTTACGTTCTCGTGGACTCATTAGAAGTCATCATCCACTGGCAAAGTTCAATTCCAATATTTAAGAATGCAAGTATCGAGAATGCATAAAATTACCCCAATGTGTTCTTGATCAGGCCGAATATTGAGGGTGCATTGGATGGCAGCTTGTGTGCAAGTGCATTGGATGGTGACTTGTGAGGCAGAAATTACATTTTCCGTTGTGTTTTCCCGCTGTAAGCTCGCAAAAGTCTGGCGGCTCGTGAGAATCGTTATATTCCATCAATATTTGTTGTTTTGTTGGACAAACAACAAGTGTTTATTCTTTTAACATGTAACTAGTCCTGCAAAACCTCACTTTTATATATTAATGCTGTCACTGGTGTGATAATGCCAGTAGTTCTCTTACTGGCTACAAATGTGCTGGGACGGGCAATTGCACAGGAAGATCACAGCACATCTTAAAGCTCCCAATAGATCTATCTATCTGTTAGCTTGCAAATCCATAAAATTAAGATTTTAAGTACTACTAACTCAAACATCCAAGTACACCAAAACTGAGGTTGTGAGGAATACCCATAAGCCCTTGTGCTTGAATTATTCAAGGATGTTTGTTTGGTCAAAAGGAACTTATGTGGGCATTTAATTAGTTGTTATTAAGAATTCATAGATATTTTAGCCATTTTTAGTAGTATTTATGTTGTTTTACTGTAAATAGCTGTTACGTGTAAGTCACCATTAGGGTGATTAGTGTTCCATTAGTGGTCAACTTGGATCCTCATTAATCCATATATTTTCCTTGAGCATTTGAATGTGCATTGCTAAAGTGCCATTTTAAATATACTTCTTTGGGGAATAAAGTTTAAATGTGCAATATGTAAAATTTTTTATGTAATATTCGCCTTTTATTTTGCTAATGTGTGAACGGCTTGTAATCCAACTTAAAAAATGAGCCCTTCCCGGACTTCCCAGGTTGCCTATTAAAGCCTGTAGACTGATTTTCATGCGAAGGGAGCGGGTCGCTTTTGCCTGGAAAATCCTAAGGATGTGACGTTTACGTGCGCTCCCGAGAGCCTTGCCTCAGACAGTAGCTTCTCTTCCGCTATTCAACAGCGACAACAAACTGCAACACTAGGTAGTATTATCTTAGAGAAGGAATCCAGCAAACATCCGGCTCCCAGCACAACACCGACACCTACACAAACTCCAAGTAAGACAAAAAAAAAAAAAAAACATTTATCTACTGAATCCCATCTTTCTAAGCGGGAACGTGATAGTGGTTGAGCAAAAAATAGAGTGAACATCGGCAGGGCATTTGATTCCTGGAGGGAACTTCGTTCGATTTTGGGGCTCAAAACCGACCCTGAATTGGCGTTCTTCTTATTGGACAGGTAAGCTTACATAACTGCAAAGCATGTGAAATATAGTGCCATAAGGATTGATCTGTGAAAACCTGATCTTGCCTGCACAGGAACTGTCATAAACAATGTTAATCTGTAATTATTCAGCAAGGTAAACTACAATAACACATGAAATGAATGCTAGACAATGTTCAAGATAATGCAAAAAGACCCAATCATTAGTGTAACGTAACTAGATTATACAGAAAATATATACAATCTATTATTATAAAACAATAGCGCATTGATATATCAAAATGACAGTTGTGACAGAATCACATCAATACTGAATTGTGTCAACATATTTATAATGTACAGTCTATTTTATAAACAGCTACTGTCATCATCCACCAAATTTAGCTAACAGCTATTGATAAAGCTGGCTAGCTAGCTAACGCTGACATAGGCTATCGTATAAATGCAGTCAATGTATCACGCAAAGAAAAGTGGTTACTTCAAACAACAGTCTTGCATAGTCAGACCTATATCCGCACTTTGTTTTAGCCCTGTTCCAGCACTGGAGAGTCAAATATAATATACATTCTCAAAGTTTGTAGTAAAACAATCATAACTGTGTAATTTTAATTATGCTACCTCATCTGTCAGCATGATGTTGGTGAATCACGTTGTCTCTTTGTACATTACGTCATTGTTTTGGCCGATGCTGGCGTCCATATGGAGAGTGTGCATGAGTGCGAGAACGAGCAACATGTAGCTGGCTGCAGTTCACTTAACGGCCATAGATGTCATTAATAACAAGGGTTTCTGAAGCCAATTAAATCAATTTGAAACAGTGTATATATGGTAAATGTTCATTTGAAACAGCTTGTTAATAGTTGTTAGACCTTGTTCCTTTGTGACATAATTTAAAAGTAAATAAAGTTGAAAAAACTGATTAATTTGTGTATATCTAACAAAGGTTTTCTTATTGTGCTGACAAAATGTCCATAATTTGAATTTACAGAAAAAGTGTGATGCACAAATGCTATGTATATATTTTAATATATATTCAGTGTAGCTGGCTAGCTTCCTGTCTTACTGTAATGTCTTTATAACCATCAACGTCTAACTAATTTTAACCTTCAGATAAGGCATTGTCAAGCCAACATCCAAGTTTGTTTTGACAAACTTTACCTATCTATTTTTTAGCAGTTCTGTTTGGTGATGATGTAGTGGTGCAGAAAGAGAAAGATAGAATTTTATTGTTTGTTTTGTACGGTAGAGGCCAATGCTCTCTGACCCTGGTTGTTTTCCATGAGACTCTCTCTCTATTTGTAATGCTAAACAAATATCACAGATGGCCAGCAAACTACTCTCTATAACTGGATGATCTTCCTAGGCAGTCATCACATCACTACTCTATAATTACTTTGAGACAGTAGCAAGTGACAAGAGACTTACCCACACAAACTGTAATAATCAGAGAGAGAGAGTAATCTAGCGAATTATCAACAGCATAAATCAGATGCTTCATTGATTCGGATGCCAGAATACGTGTTCGTTCACCCTGGCGTTGTTAGGCTTTGATAATTTGATATGGATCCTGGCTTTTCCATTTAATACATAACTCTGACATTCTACCGACCCCAGCAGCAGATGCTATCATAAATAACTCTGCTCTCCGCACACACATTCAATATTATTTGCATTTGTTTTACAGCATGACATGGAGTCCATTCCCTAAAAGATACGGTTGGCTGTGCAAAATGAACTGACTGTCAAGTCTCACTTAGAGACATTATTTATTAGGAGTGTATATTGGTGTATGTTTCCCTTCCAGAATAAAGTTCCAGGCAAGGGAAAGCGTTCTCCCTTTGGGTATGGTGGTAAATAGGTGTGAGAATATTCTCAGATGGAAATGACATCATAACTATACAGGCTTATTTTTAGTGGTGCTTGTTTCTGTAAGCATCACTACTACTATTGCTCATACTGTTCATACAGTTGGGGATTCCAACCCAGAGTCTAACTCGGGTCAGCTGCGTAACACGTTCCACACATTTATGCTATGTACATGAATGATTGCAAGGCAGATGATAAAATGGATTAAAAAATCACACAGATTTACATGGAAGGAGGGACACAAGCCATATCTAGGGACCAGAATATCAGAATAATAGAGAGTTAGGGGTGGGCACATTTCACTTGGGCCAGTAAGCAACCACCTAGCAACCATTCAAAACACACTAGCAACAATGCTAATACCATATATAACAAACATTTGACCAAACTGAAACAAATTATATTTTGTTTCAATTTGGTCAAATACATTGTAAATTATTAAAAATATGATGGAGCATAACTGCCATGTGCCACACTGACCAATTATTTAATATTTAACTATATTTATACTATATTTATAAATAAATACAATATGCATTTACATTACATATATTAAAATAAATCTAATTTATATATATATATAAAGGTAACACTTTACAATAAGGTTCAATTTGTTAGTTAACATGAACTAAAAATGAACAATACTTTTACAGAATTTATTAATCTTAGTTAATGTTAATTTCAACATCTACTAGTAAAAAAAGTTTAATCAAAAGTTGTATACGTTAACATTGGTTAATGCACTATGAAGTAACAATGAACAAATGTATTTTTATTCACTAGAACTGTCATAATTTAAGATAAACTGGCACACCACAATCCACACACACGCACACACACACACACACACACACACACACATTTATTACTGATTGGTATTGCTAGTAGTGGGAGACTAAAAGGCATTTTACATGTAAATGTATCACTATGAAGCCGTTTCATGTTGGCACAGAATTGTAACACAAAGATTTTTATCTTTCTCACATCTCTTACATAAAGCAATTCTAGTATAGCTGAAATGGCTGAAGCTCTTTTATCTATGAGCAACTGACCCGCCAACCCCCACCCATTCACATAAACCACTGAGAAGTCCTGAGAGCTCCATTTAAAGGGAATTCTAAAATGTTTCAAAAAAAAAAAAAAACTTCATTGTATTTCTTTTCGGTCAGCCACAAAAAAATAAAGGGTTTTTGCAGAGTTCGAGGAAGGATCATTCTGAGGGTGTTCCGATCCACCACCCAGATGCTGAACAAAAGGCAGTTCTGTGGAGTGGTGTTAGCTCTACACCCCTATGTGAATTACTGTGCCTGTCCTCAGTCCTTTTGTACTGCGAGCTGAGAACAGAAAGCCATAAAGTTCGTGAATTTACTGCATCCAATTAAACAAGGCAAGGTGGAAAATGCTTTATAGACTGACAAAAAAATTAAAATAAAAAAAAGCTCACTGCAACAGAATTTAAATGTTGACAAGAAGGTGGCCATTCAACTTCCTCAACATGTTCGCATACTTGATAAAAAACTTTACAAACTGCGCAGACAAGATGAGGATTCTGAATGAACTAAAATTCCCTTCTAGCCTGGCCAGCATATTAAAAACGCCAGCAAAAGGAGAAAGATATAAAGCGGTGTTTGGTCTGAATTATTTTAATCCTTTGGATACATTTTTACTGAGCTTTACAAATATTTTGCATTATCAGGAAATAAACAGAGCTCCTCATCCCAGCTCAGACTGAATAAATCAAGGCAAAGAAACAGCAATGCCACATTAAAGTTTTATGTGGTAAGAGAGAGAAGATAGAATGAAGGGAAGATAGAGAGGATGTTTGCATTTAAATAAATAGTGTTGTCAAAAAAATTACCATTTGTGTTCCATGGAAGACAGCGAGCGAGATGGGTTTAGAACAAAATGAGGGTGAGAAAATGATGACAGAATTTTCATTCTCGGCTGAACTATTTCTTTAAATTCGTCTGCTGAGTTGCTCACATGCTGAATTAATGGTTTTCTGTGATTGTGTCCTGCCAAATGAGGACATAGTCAGCTCAATAATGTGCAAGTTGTTTTTTAGAACAAACAACAGCACTGTGACATTCAGCAGATTTTTTTTCACCCTATTGAGAAAGCTAAGGCATATATTTACCACAACTCACTGAGACATCTACAGAAAATACAGTAATCTTATTCAAACTGAATATGGGCACAGGGGAAAAGGAGCAGCAGCTATATATTTATAATGTTTCATTGTTTCATGTGTCAGCACTAAGTATTAGATAAGAGTGTGTGTGTGTGAGAGAGAAGGATTTTTTTTTTTTTTTTTTTTAAATAAGAAAAAATAAATAATTACATTGTGGCTCGGTTCCAAAACCGTGAGTTGTTTTCAAAGGCTGTATCCAGCCAAAATGGAACCTTATAAGTGACTGAATTGGAATGCTTTACCTAGAAAAAAACATGCACTACAAACAAATTTAGCACTCTCCACACTGCCACAACTCCATTCCATGATTCCAATAGAGTTCAAGATTAGCATGATGCTAAGCTAACAATGCGATACTCCAATAAATATTCAAATACACTGCATATACACATGTTGGGTAAATGTATCCATTTTAATTAGACAGAAGTATTTTAACCGATGTGTTTCAGTACTTAATAAAATATAGATTTACAATTAACATTGCTCTCACTTCGTTCGCCATCTTGGATGAATTTTCTCACAGTGTTTTTCGCGATGTATTGTAAGTGCCTTTTCTGTAAAAATATAGTAAATTTGGACAAAATGTTGCTGCCTACCTTTTGGGACAGCCTTCGCATCATACATGTGATGTCTTAAAATGCTGTTTAGGGAGGGAGCTCACTAGGTTTTGGAACAGAGCCTGTATGGACCTGTTTCACGTTTACAGGTTTGGAATGTGGAAGTATTGTGGGGTAAATTTATAGTGGTGAATGGGAGACCATAGCAAATATTATTTTTTAAGGAACCATTTGTGACAAAAGGAAAAGAATAAATCCAATATTACATTTCCATGACATTCAAAAAGAGGGAAAACAATAGAGAGAGCTGGTTTTACTGCATTCAGAAGAGAGAAATAAGCCAAATTTACTGTCACTTCCTCATGAGCTGTATTTAAAATCCCATCCCAGCAGTGGTGTAACAATTATTTATGTATTTATTTCAAAACTGAATGTCAGGCTAATATAACACAAAGTGCAATAATGTTATAAATGTACATTTAAAAATTAAAAAAAAAGTTTGCTAGATTTATATTGCTAAATAAGGCAGAAACGCATCTTCGCAGTCTGTGAAAATGGTCCATTGCTTTATTCAAAAATGTTTAAATCATTGTGTATCATTTAGGGCTATGGATTAAACATTTTAATTCAGTGTGATTAACTGTATAAAAAAAACCACATAAAAACATTGCGCAGTTATTATCCCCGGACTAAGGAATATCTCAACCATCGGAACAATTCAAGTTGCAAGTACCACCTGTTATCAGCAG
Organism: Myxocyprinus asiaticus; assembly: GCF_019703515.2. Lineage (NCBI taxonomy): Eukaryota > Metazoa > Chordata > Actinopteri > Cypriniformes > Catostomidae > Myxocyprinus > Myxocyprinus asiaticus. The sequence goes on along the minus strand of NC_059356.1, from coordinate 43,978,451 downwards.
GGAGCAGTAAGCGAAACTCCAGCTGCATTGGCAACTTGCAGCTGAACAGACAACAAACCCCACTTTGAAGCTGTGTCCCAAATGACGCCCTATACAGTCTGCACTTACACAATACACTTTGCACTCAGCCAAGTAGTGAATGAATTTTCAAAGTGTTGTATCATCCCAAATGGAAATCTTTACGTTTTTTTACTACACAGAAGCATTTGCCATTTAACAGCTGATGGAAGTGACCTTTCAAACACATGCGATGTGTTGCCGCTAGATTTAGCGCATTAGCCAACCTCAGTTCAACACTTGTATCTCAAACTACATACATATTCATATAGTGTGGGTTGATGGTAAAACAAACTTACATTTGTTAGGTTGCTGTCTTCACTGAAGTTTCGCTTTTTGCTACATTCTGCATTATTTACAACTGTTTTGTCAGACCAGCAATGTAGCCAGGTAATTCCGTCTCTTCTACTACTTACGGCAAGCACCGAGCACTGAGTGCACGAAGTGTCCAACAATCTATACTCCGTTTTGACGGTTGAGAATGTGCATCATTTGGGTAGTCATAGTACACTTCTTTCTGTTGCATTTTCAGTGTTGCATTTTCTTTTTACAAAAATGCTTTAACTCAGCAATGCTGTCATAGTGTTTTTAATATCCACAAACACTGATGTGTGTGCAAGGGCATAGCAGTCACGGGGGGGACGTGGAGGACACTCTTTAAAAAGGTGATTTTTGTCCCCCGCACTTTTCCAAGCTAAACCCATAACGAGTCCAAATGGTGGATTTGTATACAGTATTCTTTGCGTTTTGTTACTTTGGGCTGATTGAGTGACCATCCAGGCAATCACAGGTGAGTTTCGTGAGCCGAAAACAACCCTTGTAATAGGCCATCAGTCAGACAGTCTAATCAACACGGCTCCGTTCATTTCTACAAAGTTTCTTTCAACAATACTCATTTATCCATGTTTTTCATTGATGTTGATCTAAATTAACAGTCTAAAGATGAGGAACACACAAACGAGAGTTATTTATCGGCATATCGTTTTTGATTGGCAGCATTACGTGAAATGCACTGCAGAAAAAAAACAAAGGGAAATCCTTCTTTTAAGCACACATTGTAAGTAAAATTTTCTTTTGATCGTTGATTCAGTGACTAACTAAATTCACACAAGACACTCATTTGTCACCACCTTCTGGCATCACCAGAAATGGTCACCGAATCATTAAATGGATCTGAATGAATTTTGGTGAACATAGTCAAAACATGTGAGCCACTTGGATACATTTAAATCCCACATTGCACAAGCACAGAGTAAAAAATTAAATTGTGCACAATTGTCATTATTGTTATTGATTAAATTATTTATTCAAGGACCAGCTTGTGCGCAGTCTTTTATTGTCATATGTGAAACAGAAGCAAGTGCTCCATAAGATGCCCTTTATTTTTGCAGCTAATTTTGCAATAATTGAATCTTTAAAATACTACAAATATTAAAAATAAATAATACTTATATATTAATATAATACTTAAATTATACTTATTAATATATACTGTAATATATTAATACTGCACTGTGTCTGAACTGGGTCTGTGCGAGCCACCTACTGACAGCTGTGTCCCCCCCACTTTTAAAATGACTGCTACACCCCTGTGTGTGCAGCTATATGTGCAGTGGTGAGGTGCTAGGACGAGTAATTAGGAGCCTTTGCTGTGTTGTCAGCATAGAGAAATGTGTGGAACGTGCGTACAAAGTGTTCCCTGGCAGCACCCGTACATTCTGGGCTGTGCAGGATGAGGCAGCTGGTGCTATTATTAGTCCTTGAGTAAATGTGATGCTGCCCTGGCCATGTTTGGTACCACAGGGCCCTGATGATCAACAGTGTGCTGGGTTTCTCTTATGACCATAAAGGTGAGGACACACACATGAGGTTTGATTCACCAAAACATTCACATGGAGTTTTTAACAACAATATGGGAAAAGCATGTTCATGATATTATATGGTAGACATACTTCGGGTTAGGGATTTGAACAAACTCTTAACCCCAAACAACAAACTGCACTGTGTAATTTATCCCACACTGTTTGTGCTAAGGACATGTTACCTCAAATTGTTTCATTGAAGAGAGGTGTATTATTTTTGCTATGAAAATGCCATAGGCTTACATTGAAGGAGGAATGTGGCTCCATGCATTAATCTCATAGTTAAAAGACAAACATATTACAGGGGAACTGAAGGTTTGAGCTCTTGAGAGGATCCCAGGGCAATTTCCCGCACAGATGAAACTGAAAGGATAAGTATAGCAGAGAATCGCACTACGCTTTGGCACGCAACCTACCAACCATCTGTCATGAAGAGCACCTCACTGCACATTACCTCTATCTGTTTTTCATTTCAAAGCTGCCTGAGGGGAAATGAAAGAGAGGCCAAAAAGGACAAGCTGTTCCTGGGTAAGGAATTAAAGACACCACATAGTGAAAAGGTGCCACATGTACAGTATTTCAGGTCCTACATATGCTAAACAAAGCAATGTAGAACTAACAAATAAACATAAATAATTTCAAATCATTTTTGAAATTGCCTGAGCCCTTGTCATTTTTCAAGAACTTATAACACTTACACAAAGTACCATGTACTACCAACATTTTTTAGTACCATGGCAATATATATTTTTCCAACAACCCATGGTATGCAGATACCATGCAGATATGGGTTAGGAGCTTCAGTTAATGTTCACATCAACCATCAGAATGGGGGAAAAATGTGATCTCAGTGATTTTGTCCGTGGCATGATTGTTGGTGCAATACGGGCTGGTTTGAGTATTTCTATAACTGCTGATCTCCTTGGATTTTCACGCACAACAGTCTCTAGAGTTTACTCAGAAGGGTGCCAAAAACAAAAAAACATCAAGTGAGCGACTGTTCTGCGAACAGAAATGCCTTGTTGATGAGAGAGGTCAACAGAGAATGGCCAGACTGGTTCAAGTCGACAGAAAGGTTACGCTAACTCAGATAACCATTCTGTACAATTGTAGAGCAGAATAGCATCTTAGAATGCACAACATTTCGAACCTTTAGGCGGATGGGCTACAACAGCAGAAAACCATGTTGGGTTCCGCTTCTGTCAGCCTAGAACAGAGAGCTGAGGCTGCAGTTGGCATAGGCTGACCAAAACTGGACAGTTGAAGACTGGAAAAACATAGCCCGGTCTTATGAATCTCAAGTTCTGCTGAGGCACATAGATGATAGGGCATGAATCCATGGACCAGTCCTTTTGTCAACAGTCCAGGCTGGTGGTGGTGGTGTACTGGTGTGGGGAATGTTTTCTTGGCACACTTTGGGCCTGTTAATACCAATCAATCATCAGTTGAATGCCACAGCCTATTTGAGTATTGTTGCTGACCATGTGCATCCCTTCATGGCCACAATTTACCGATTTTCTAATGGCTACTTCCAGCATGATAATGCACCATGCCACTAAGCAGAAGTCATCTAAAATTTGTTTCATGAACATGACAATGAGTTCACTGTTCTTCAGTGGCCTTCACCAGATCTGAATCCAATAGAACACCTTTGGGATGTGGTTGAACAGGAGATTCGCAGCATGAACGTGACAAATCTGCAGAAATTGTGTGATGCAATCAAGTGAACATGGACCAGAATCTCAAAGGAATGTTTCCAACATCTTGTGGACTCCATGCCACGAAGAATTGAGACTGTTTTGAGAACAAAGGGAGGCCCTACCCAGTATTTGTCCTGGTTACTTTTGTAACCTCCGTTCCCTGATGGAGGGAACGAGACGTTGTGTCGATGTAGTGACACTAGGGGTCACTTTTGGGAGCCCCGAACACCTCTGCTTTTTGAAAAAAGGCCAATGGGAATTGGCGAGTGGAATTTGCATGCCACTCCCCCAGACATATGGGTATAAAAGGAGCTGGTATGCAACCACTCAATCAAGTTTTGTGCTGAGGAGCCGAGACAAGGTCCCGGCCATTTCAGCGGGTAGTTCAGCATTGTGGCAAGAGGGACACAACGTCTTGTTCCCTCCATCAGGGAACAGAGGTTACAAAAGTAACCAGGACGTTCCCTATCTGTCACTCACTCAACGTTCTGTCAATGTAGTGACACTACTGGTCCCTATACAAAACACCACAACAAGCTGAACTGTGTTACGTGGACTGGCGGTGCGAGACAGGCAGACTGCTGTGTGCCTCGTAGCCAGTGCACCAGGCCATCACGTAACCTCCCCAATGCTCTTATGAGCGTCGAGCGGTCCTTCGGGAACAAGTCGACTGCCCAACAAATAGGGACAGGCTAGCCCAGCCGTGGCCTCTTTTCCTCTTTTTTCTCCCCAAAAAGAGTGAAATTTGTTAACCGACTGGGGGGTGTCACTCCCAAGGGGAAGACACCGCGGAGACCACACCCCACCCAGAGAAGGGGGATATTTCGAGTGGAAATATGTCACATGGTGACTTGACGGAAGTATGTCATGTTGAGAAGTCGCATGGTAGGTCCTACCCAAGGGGGGAGGAGTTTCTACAAGCATGGTGACCGGGGCAGAGGGGCCTCTGCCCAAGGAAGACACAGTTTACCGACAGGGAAACAATTTAGCGGAAGATATATCACATGGGGTCACCTATGGGGAACCAGCGCATGTGGAGCACCTACCCCAGTACAGGGCTTAGTTAGCACATGTACTGGGCCGGCAGTGAGTTTCTCCGCAAACTCGTCTGCCACAGGGCTAAGGAGGAAATTCATCCAGGGATCACAACTTGTGAACACAACTGGGAGTTAAAGGTGCACATCTTCACCTCATGGAAGGGGAAAGGCGCTATACGCAAGCGGTTCACCTGGCCAGCTGTCCCGGAACTTACCTGCTCAGACCTGACAACACACGGGACAAAACCGGCTCAACCCGGAGATTATAGAACCTTGCAAAGGTGTTGGGTGTTGCCCAGCCTGCTGCTCAGCAGATGTCTGCCAAAGAGGCACCACTGGTCAGGGCCCAGGAGGCCACTACACTCCTAGTAGAGTGGGCTCATAGCGACATGGGGGGCGGCACGTCCTGAGCGTGATATGCCATCACGATGGCGTCAATGACCCAGTGGGCGATCCTCTGTTTGGAGACAGGGCTTTCTTTCCGCTGTCCACCAAAGCAGACAAAGAGCTGCTTGGAGTGTGATCCATATAGATGTGTAAAGCACGCACCAGACACAGCAACGCAAATGCTGGGTCTGCCTCCTCCTGGGGCAGTGCTTACAGGTTCACCATCTGATCCTTAAACGGGGTCATGGGAATTTTGGCACATAGCCCGGTCGGGGTCTCAGGATCACGTGAGAGTAGCCTGGACCAAACTCCAGGCACGTTTCGCTGACAGAGAACACCTGCAGGTCCCCTACCCTCTTGATGGAAGTGAGCGCAGTCAGGAGGGCAGTCTTCAAAGAGAGTGCCTTAAGCTCAGCTGACTCCAGGGGCTCGAAGGGGGCTCCCCGTAGACCCTGAAGGACTACAGAGAGGTCCCATAAGGGGATGAGACGTGGTCTGGAGGGATTCAACCTCCTAGCGCCTCTCAGGAACCTGATGATCAGGTCGTGCTTCCCAAAGGACTTACCGTCCACTGTGTCATGGTGTGCCACTATAGCGGCTACATACACCTTCAAGGTGGAGGGTCCCCTCCAGCCTCTCCTGCACGAAGGAAAGCACTGATCCAACTGCACATCTCTGGGGGTCTTCGTGTCGGGAAGAACACCACTTAGCGAACAGACGCCACTTCAAAGCATACAGGCACCTCATAGAGGGAGCCCTAGCCTGAGTGATCGTGTCTACCACCGCGGGTGGTAGGCCAGACGTGGAGATTCCAGAGGTCTGGTCGTGGGTGCCAGATGGTGCCCCGTCCCTGAGAAAGAAGGTCCTTCCTCAGGGGAGTTCGCTGGGGGGGGGGGCTGTCACGAGGAGCGTGAGGTCTGAGAACCACATCTGGGTGGGCCAGTAGGGCGCTACCAGGATGACCTGCTCCTCATCCTCCCTGACCTTACACAGGGTCTGTGCAAGTAGTCTCACTGGGGGAAACGTGTACTTGCGTAGTCCAGGGGGCCAGCTGTGTGCCAGCGCGTCTATACCGAGGGGTGCCTCGGTCAGGGCGTATCAAATCTGGACCACCTGGGGGTGGAATCTCCACTCTCCACTGAGCGTAACCTGTTGTGACAGCGCATCCGCTGCAGTGTTGAGATCGCCCGGGATGTGAGTGGCTCGTAGCAACTTGAGGCACTGCTGACTCCAGAGGAGGAGACATACGAATTATTACGAGGTGTCGTGAGACAAAGTTGAGTAAATACCATGTTTTTTTTTTGTTTTTTTTTACAGACATGTACTATGGTAATTCAGTGGTATTCTTTGAATGACTTTGGAGTACCATGCAAAAAACATGTTTTTTGGACAGGTACTATGGTAATATAATATTATTATTTTGAAAAACCTTTAAGTACCATGTAAATACATATGGTATGCATTCAGTTCTATGGTATATATCAAAGTACTATGGTATTGCTATCTGATACCACCACTGTACCATGGTACCTCCACATTACTTTTTTGAAAGAGAAATAGAAAAGGGCATTTTTATTTATGTTTATATGATGTTTACACCCTTTTCCCTCATTTTGGGGGGAAATAATCAGTACTTATTAAGGACCATGCCTTTATGTGCAGTAGTCCCTCCACTACTTCCCAAATGGTTCCTATGCCCTTATTCTCAATTCATTCATTTTTGCACCACTGATTTGCCCAAGTGTGGTACCAAACAAGTTGATGGATTTGCTGCACACCCAACAGCACACCAAACTCTAAAATAGCATTGTATTTATTTGGAGAGTTCATTTTAGCCAAAGCCATTAAGGCTATCAGGCTCCAATTACAGGTCATAACAGTCCCCATAATCAGCATACAAGAACACAGGACAAATTCACCAAGCACAGTCTTACGAAGTCACGTCACCATGACAACTGCCCAGCATACCAAAGTGTGTGCAAGGGCTAACATTTGATTGGATTTCTTCTGATATCTCCAGTCTGTGCAAACTTGGGTCGGCTTGGCACTTAGGAAGAAGGATTCTGAGAGAAAGCTCATTAGCAGCGTGTTTTACCAAAGTTGAGAGGTATGGCAGAGAGCAGCTGTTAGGAGTACCCTGCTGATTTATAAATACCAGGAAACAGTGACACATACCCACGTAAAACATGGTACAGTGGCTGCATGACATGTAATTTTCCCGATGCTGGCAGAGTATATCATATATAGATAACTGTAATATGGGGGGGGGGGGTCATAGTGGTTAATTTTCAGGGCTGAGAAGTGCAACGCTGCTGGTTCAATCACCATTGTACCCTTGAGCAAGACACTTAACTCCAGATTGATCCAGTGACACTGAATGACCTTTCTTCTATGGAACACAAAAGAAAATATTTTGCATAATAGCTGCTCTTTTCCATAAAATCACATCAAACATCATTATGCACCGCTGTCCAATTGTCATTAAGTTGTTGCAGGAATAACATAAAGGTTTAAAAATAGTTACATTTTAGCGTGCTCAGTAGTCTAACACCGTTCGTCAATAGCCAACCGAATTGATGAAGGCAGGACTCAAGTTTAAGATGCTAAGCGGGAACCTTGTGGATTATTCCAGTGCCGCACATCGGCAAACAGTTCAGGTTAAGAGTATTAGTGTCATGTGAGATGTATCTAACTAAACATGCAATATTTGACCACTGTTTTATGATTGAAATGTTGTGCCGACAACAAGAAAAGATGACTGAAACAGGCCAATTGCTAGCAATGCAGACACAGTGTTTGTCTTGTACTATGTGAACGTTAAAAATACATCTATTTTTTAAAACCAAAAATGATAAAATTTTGGGCCTTTATCACATTTCAAGCCTTTATTCAGAAAATTATTGAATTCAGCGCCTTTATTAAAGGACCAAAGAGGACTATTATATTTGTGACCTCAACACCCGTGACCCCCCACCCCCAAAATGGTTTGGTCCCCACCAATGTAAAAGATAAGGTTACGGCCTTGATTCCTGTTGACTGTATTAAGGCTTGGGTATACTCTGATTTTCTGTGTTCCGAGTTGTCTCGCACACGCTCAGCCTTTCAAAGTACTCTTTTGACCGCGAGCGAATACGAACACGAACATATGTGCACTACGACTGGTTTGTTATACTCTTTTAGTACAGTCAACAGCAAGCGCATGCGTTGACAATGTGCAAAGACGAGGACTTTCTTCATCACTGCAGTCTGCGCTGGGACTGTCTGCGTGTCGAGAAAATCTGGGCCGCACCCAGACAGTCCCCACACAGACTGCTCTGATGACGAAATTTGCATCAAGTATACTGTGCGCATACTTTGGCCTTTACATCAATTACAACTAAAACTACATCTCACTTTTGGTGCTACTCTGCTGACATTTGACCTGAAAACTGGAGCTCACAAGTGCCCATAAGTTCAACAACACTTCCAGCTTCAGCCACAAGGAGTGCTTCGAATTTTAGTAAGCACAGACCAACTGACCCTTCTCTAAGCCCCGCCTTAAAAGTGTTTCTGACCAATCCTGTCTTAGCAGCTGTTGCCAGGCCACCATTGCTATTTTCCAATGAGAGCCTAGAGGAGTAATGTGTGTTTAAGTAGTTTTAAGTGGGATTTTATCAAAATGATCCAAAAAATGTAAAACACGTTGTTGCTGGGTCACTTGTAATAGTGACACGAGTCACCCAGAGAGGATACATGCAGTAATTTTTCTTTCTTTAAAAAAAATCTTTAAATAAATATCGAGAAGAGCATACTATGGATTAAACTCTGTCAGCCCTCATTCGCAAATGAACATGACTAACATCTGCAACGACACCTACATTTACTCCGAGGTAGATTAAAGCAAATAATTGAACGTTAATTCATTTACATATTGATTTAGGTCATAGTAAAAGCTATAGTAAATAAACAATTTACAGCATCAAAATGAGTGTGTTATGAGACATTATGAGCAGTTCTTTTGACTTTGACTTTGATAACGCTAATGTTATCAGGTGTGTAACTACTATCAAATGACACTTTCCTCTTTTCAAGTGATTGTGATAATCGTTTGCCTTGATTCTGATCTCCACAGTTTTCAATCAAATTACTGTGTAATTTAACAATTTCTTTTACAAAAAACGTCAGCTAAATATCCCTTACAATGTCACAATTCATTCCACCCCACTTAAGAATATTATCCACTCCGTTTATGAGAACATTTTGCCAAAAACCGCGCCGTTCACGGCAATCTCCCATTCATTCCTATGGGAAGTTCTGCAGAGCTAGTCAGAGCGAGCAACTGTAACCAAGGGGGTGGAGCTTAGCGAAGGGTCAATTTAATCATCAGAACTTTCGAACTCACAGTGCGATCAGACTTCACAAAGCTATTGTATGGCATCAGAAGACCTGGAATGTGCAAGAATCTACCAGACTACCTTTATGGTGCTGTTTTGTCATTTTTGGAGCTTGACGGAATCCGTCATCATTCAGTTTCATAGTATGGAAAAGAGCAGCAAGGACATTCTGCAAAATAACCTCCTTTGTGTTCCATGGAAGAAAGTCATATGGGCTTGAAACAACATGAGGGTGAGTAAATGATGAAAAATTATAATCTGGGGGGAAAATATCCCTTTAGCTACTATATATTGTTTGGAATAGCACACTTCAGTCTTTTGAACTCTTGTCAAAAGGTCTCTCTCTCTCTCTCTGTCTTTTAATTCTATTGAAATGTGATGCAGAGATAACCACACGCTGCATTGACAATGCCTGCTTGTTTACTTTGAGTATTGGGCAGCTTGCCTGCAGGACCTCTGGTTCTGACCTCACCCTTCACACACACACACACACATCTCTGCATCGCATAACAATGCCGATAGCCAGTATGCAAGTGGGCTGTCACAGAGGAAGGCCTGTCTTTGTCAACACATTTCTAGAACAGGCCTTGTTTTAGTGGGTTTTGTCAAAGTGTTTACAGAACAAACCATTACAGCCCATTTAGCATTGTGTGAGCCATGTGTCCTGAAATGTCCTTTTTTTATTTTATTTTTTTAAATTTTTTTATGGTAATGAATATATATTATTTATACTATAAACATATACTATACCTTTAAATGTTTTTAAGAAAATGTGAGTGGTGCTCAAAAGTTGCAACCATGATGATAAAGTGGTTGCTACATAGTTGGTAAAGCTTTCTGAGTGCTTTTTATTGTGTTGCTATGCAGTTGCTAGGGTGTTCTGGGTGATACTAGGCTGTACAAAATGGTTGCTTAATGGACCAAATCAAAAGAGTACACCCTCAAGTCTTTATAATATTATAGCTTGGATACCCTCCTTCAATGTAAGTCTATGGGATTTCTTTTCTTTTTCTGTTTTATTGTCCACAAGTTGAAAAATGTACTTCTGATAATTTAATAAACTAATAGGCTCAATTGTTTTTTAATAAAAAACAAATAAAAATAATAAAAGAACACGTTCAGAAGCGTGAGATGAAAGAAAGGGCATTTTGGAGATATATTTTTTGTCACCAGAGAGACATTTTCAACAGCACAATTAAATTTGCTCCACACGATGATGTTTGTAACCAAGCCAGACAACCATTTGTCCCAATGTATTGCTCTCTTTATCTCTGTTTTATATAAAATATAAAACCAGGGAGTGAGAAATGTTACAAATAAAATCAGTGAGTGAGAAGAAATAAAAAAGTGTAAAATGTAAAACCAGAGAGCAAGAAAAAGTTTGAATATTCTTTATGGATAATTGTTCTCTCTGTCTCTGTTTTCTTGTAGTAGATGAGGACAGTTACTTTGCCATCTTAAACTAAAACCTGTTTATTAACCATAAAAGAGGACATTTAAACTGTAGACTATGTCCTCATTCCAGCATATTTTATTTAGGACATTTTTTTGCATGAAAAATCAGGTGGGTGTTAAATTGTTTCATTAATGCCTGAAGAATTTTTTAAACCACTGAAATTGAATGCACTTAGTGACCACTGAAAGAGGTTGGTGGTTGAAAAAACAACAATACATTATAAGTTGAGGTTTAAATCTTTCTTCTGTGGGTTGATCTTTACATGTTCTTCATTCTGACAAGGAAGTGGTGTTTGCTAGGATGCTAAAGTGTTCACTGACCTCTGCCTGCATAATCTTGTTCGAATACATAGACAGTAAATTAAATGCCAACAACAGCCTTCATCAGCCAAATAACAAAGGACAATGCATCTGTGTGCACTTCCACAGTCAATTCAGGATGGACTTCAAATACTTTTCATTAATCTTACAGTTCATACAAAATCCTTTAGTTTAAACATTGCCCACCAACATGTACTCAGTTTAATAATTTAAACCATGACTTGTACTATACATACACTGGTGGCCAAAAGTTTGGAATAATGTACAGATTCTGCTGTTTCGGAAGGAAATTAGTACTTTAATTCACCAAAGTGGCATTCAACTGATCACAAAGTATAGTCAGGACATTACTGATGTAAAAAACAGCACCATCACTATTTGAAAAAAGTCATTTTTGATCAAATCTAGACAGGTCCCATTTCAAGCAGCCATCACTCCAACACCTTATCCTTGAGTAATCATGCTATATTGCTAATTTGGTACTAAAAAATCACTTGTCATTATATCAAACACAGTTGAAAGCTATCTGGTTCATTAAATGAAGATTAACATTGTCTTTGTGTTTGTTTTTGAGTTGCCACAGTATGCAATAGACTGGCATGTCTTAAGGTCAATATTAGGTCAAAAATGGCAAAAAAGAAACAGCTTTCTCTAGAAACTCATCAGTCAATCATTGTTTTGAGGAATGAAGGATATACAATGCTTGAAATTGCCAAAACAATGCAAAAATAAAAATAAAAAGGTTTCATACAAAGGTGAACACTACAGTCTTCAAAGACAAAGGACAACTGGCTCTAACAAGGACAGAAAGAGATGTGGAAGGCCCAGATGTACAACTAAACAAGAGGATAAGTCCATCAGAGTCTCTAGTTTGAGAAATAGACGCCTCACATGTCCTCAGCTGACAGCTTCATTGAATTCTACCCGCTCAGCACCAGTTTCATGTACAACAGTAAAGAGAAGACTTAGGGGTGCAGACCTTATGGGAAGAATTGCAAAGAAAAAGCCACTTTTGAAACAGAAAATCAAAAAGAAAAGGTTAGAATGGGCAAAGAAACACACACACTGGACAACAGATAATTGGAAGAGAGTGTTATGGATCTTAACCCAGTTGAGCATTTGTGGGATCAGCTAGACTGTAAGGTGCGTGAGAAGTGCCCAACAAGACAGCCACATCTATGGCAAGTGCTACAGGAAGCGTGGGGTGAAATGTCACCTGAGTATCTGGACAAACTGACAGCTAGAATGCCAAGGATCTGCAAAGCTGTCATTGCTGCACGTGGAGGATTTTTTGATGAGAACTCTTTGAAGTAGTTTAAGACGTTCTGAATTATTTTGTATTTTTTTTTCAAATTGTAATAGTAATTTTTCACGTTATTAATGTCCTGACTATACATTGTGATCAGTTGAATGCCACTTTGGTGAATAAAAGTACCAATTTCTTTCCATAAGAGCAAAATCTGTACATTATTCCAAACTTTTGGCCGCCAGTGTAGCTAGTCTAATACTGGCATTATATTCATGCTGGTTAGCCAGAAGGGAACACTAGAAGTGGTCCCTATAAGTTGAATTGCTTAGAAAAAAATCTCTCCTAAATACGTTGAATGATTTGCATATAATTCTATAGCACAAATGATGCAAGATCAGTGACACACCTTAGTTAATAATTAGGGTTTTAGGATTGCCAACTGTCCCATATTAGCCGGGGCATCTCATATTTTGGCTGAAATTATGACGTCCCGTACAGCTCAGACTCATATGGCTCAACAACCAAATAACAGTGCCGTCCCGTGTTTAAGTGCTGAATAGAAGTCTGTGGTATGTCCCCATTTAGATAACTGAGCAAACAAGTTTGTAAATTGTGAACAATCATAAAGGACTGTCACTCATGAGGACCAGGGCTCATTTTGAGTAATTCAAGACAGTCCAAAGTTTCACATGCAGCGCCAAATCTGGCTCAATGGATAAATCGCGAATCTGAAATAAATGCTTTTAAAAAGTATATATATATATATATATATATATATATATATATATATATATATATATATATATCAATATTATGTAGGAAAACTTGTAGTGTAGTGCAGTGTAATAATGCTTGACTGCAAAATGAGAGATGTCCGAAGTTATTTATGATGATGCGATGATAGACAGAGAGAGATTGGAGATGAAGGTGGATATCTATGTGAGTGCAGATTCTGTGAGAGATCATGACTTTAGGAAAGAGACTCCGAAACAAACACACATCAACCACTTTAGTATACAGGAGATTTCTTTCCTTTTTTTAGTGAACTAAATTAAAGGGATAGCTCACCCAAAAAAAGAATATTCTCTCATTGCCCTCATGCCATCCCAGATGTGTATGACTTTCTTTCTTCTGTAGAACACAAACAAAGATTTTTAGAAGAATATCTCAGCTCTGTAGGTCCATTCAATGCAAGTGAATGGTGACCAGAACTTTGAAGCTCCAAAAAGCACATAAATGCAGCATAAAAGTATGTGTATGTGTGTGTGTGTGTGTGTGTGTGCGTGCGTGTGTGTGTGTGTTTGTGAGAGGGAGAGAGAGAGAGAGAGACCCTGTCTCCTCAGCACAAAAGTGTTCGTTCCACCCCTGGATTTACTATAATCGTAGTGCCGAGCTAAGCACAGTAAAAGTGCAGGAAACAGCAGCCCAGACCACAGCAATCCATTCAGGGGGAGAGAGTCCGTACTGGCACTGAAAGCTCAGATTACATGCAACATAAAGGGAGGCCTGTATCAGCAAGGGCACCCTCACATTATACTAAAGTCCTTCTCTGTTGTGTGTGTGGGAATGGATAGAAATGACACAAATGTCTGCAAAGCTACATTCAAATATGCAACAAACACATATGCATAGAAAGGAACTAACTCTGAGGATTTCTTCAGTTGTTTAGTCTGATATTTTGTGTCATTAAGTACTTTAACAAACCAGCATTAATATCAGAATTGAAGAGAGTTCTAAAGAGCATTTTCATTTTTGTTATAAAAAACCTAAATTGATGATTGAATCAACTGGACTTCCATTGCTGAAAATATGTGATATATGCAGACCTTTGACTTTAACATTGACCTCCTTTGTATGGTTAATACTAGTGTCCTTACAGTGATGTTCTCATTAGATGACGATTGAGTACATACATTTGTCATTAGCTGAGGCTTTTATCCAAGGTGACTTGCGGTAAGCTAATTAGAGCAAACAGAGGTTAAGTGTGTGTAACAAAGGTTCATTGTCGGGCAGATAGAGGAGGAAGCGGGTGCCGGTTTCCACGATCCACGTGAGTCAGATTTTATTAGAATAAACAGAAATCGCTTTCCAGCTTGTAACAAACAAAATAAGACTGCTTTTCAGCATACATTGAAACAAAGTCCAGCTTTTCAGCAACAATCATGAAAACTCTCTGATCGCAGTCACCTGTGTGTCAATCTTCTCTCCTCTCACTGTGGACTGGGCCCTTTTAATCTCCCCCATCTCTCACTGCGCACACAGAAACAGTGATTAATAGCAATTCATCTCAGGTGAGACTCCTTACCGCTTTCTCTCTCCCCAGACGGGTGCTCGACAACGCCCTTGCCTCCACAGTGTGTTACTCAAGAGCACTATGGTGGTTATTTATGTTTCACTTCTTGCAGTGATTTCAGTTACAACCCTAGACTACACCAGATGTAACAATTGTTTAAGGTACACCCAAAAAATTGCTCATTAAAAAAAAGTTTTACACAAACAAGTAAATAGCACTTTAAAGGGATAGTTCTCCCAAAAATGAAAATTCTCTCATCATTTACTCACCCTCATGATATCCCAGATATGTATGACTTTCTTCAGCAGAACACATTTGAAGAAAAATAGAAAAATATCTCAGCTCAGTAGGTCCTTAAAATGCAAGCGGATGGTGATCAGACTTATGAAGCTCCAAAAATCACTGACAGTCAGCATGAACGTCATCCATATGACTCCAGCGGTTAAATTAATGTTTTCTAAAGTGATACGATCACTTTTGGTGCGAAAAAGATTAATATTTAAGTAATTTTTAACTATAAAGCATCGCTTCCGGTCAGCAGCAGTATGTGTGTGTGATGTAATCGTTTTGCCACATGAGACACGCAAGAATTGAAGAAAATGTGTGCGAAACACCCGGAAGAGAATCGCTGTTTACAACTGAAAAGTAGGAACTCTGTACAGAAGTTTCATTGGTTTTCATTTAGATCTGTATTTGTATCTGTATGTTTACTCACAATGGTGTGTTTGTGTGCTTATCCTGGATGTCTCACCCGAGAAAAGAATGTGAGATTACTTCTGTAACATGCCAACGGAAATTCGTCACACGGGAGACCACGTGAACTCAGCGCTCTTGTGAATGTGTATACTGCTGCTGACCAGAAGCGATGGTTTATAGTTAAAAAGTACATAAATATTGATCTTTTTCACACCAGAAGCGATCGTATCACTTTAGAAGACATGAATTACTGCTGGAGTTGTATCAATGATGTTTATGCTGACTGTCTGGGATTTTTGGAGCTTCAAAAGTCGGATCACCATCCACTGACCTACTGAGCTAAGATATTTTTATATTCTGTATTTAAAAATGTGTTCTGCTGAAGAAAGAAAGTCATACACACCTGGGATATCATGATGGTGAGTAAATGATGAGAGAATTGTCATTTTTGGGTGATCTTTTTAAAAACATGTAAACTCACATGAGATGACGACTCCAGTCATATCAGTAGCATAATTAAAGCTGTTTTATTGTATATGGAGTGGTCATGTGACCACTCATGTGACCATATGATGAATAAAACTCAAATATTTCTTATTTCCATACATTTCCTTCTCAAAAGGGCTAAAAGTACTTATAACCATTTATGGAACCATAATCGTCAAGTGAACCAGAACCGAAATTGTTAAATTCCTTACAATTCCCATCCCTTGGAAACTTGCATGCAAAGCTTCAAACAACTATTACACTTCAACACAGGTCTCAAAGCCACTGAATACAACCATCAACACAGGAATAGACTGTGAGAATAGATGAGGCAGTATTCACTGTATATATATCCACCCACAAACATACACTCAGATGGAAAGAGCGGTCAACAGAGCAGGTTTTGTAGGAGGACATGACTGTGATTTGCAGCTCTCTGACGTGTCTTTGGCTATGGCAGAGATAAGAGATGAGATTCCAATCCATAGCTATTTATACTCACATGCTGTATTTGACAGCTGACAAAGGTATGATTTGTGTGTTTCTATCTTAGGGAATGGAGTGTCTGGCTGGGTCAAGGTCTGAGTTGGATTTGGGCAATGGAGGTTATAGCTGACCTTATTAAGAGAGGGGTCATTTGGAGCTCTGGGCAAAATGTCACTCAATGGTTGAGTATTGAGCGCCTAGAATGAATTACACTACTACACTTTAATGGAGTTCCCAGTGAACGTTCAATTTGAGCATGCACGTATAATCCAATCTATCACAGCAATAAAGTTGTATAGACTCTACCCAACTTCCTCTTTTCTTTCAATAATTCTGTTTGAGCTTGAGTTGAGCCTCTTTGCATATGCTTCATATAAATCAAACATTTGATACACAATCTGAACATTAGCTGGAACATGCATAGAGCTCGATCCAACTTAACCAAAATGGTCTAAACCAGGTCCACCAGATGGTATTTTAGCTGATTGTTCATGTAGACTACTGTAGCTTGGACCAACTAATGACCATAAATGACCAGATTGGATCAGCTAGAGATCATGCCAATCCAGCTACCATCAAAACCTGGTTTTAACTAGCTTTTAGAGCAGGGTTCAGAATGCTCCCCTAGAATAATTAGAGAGTAAAAAAGATTTGACCATGGTTTATAATTATTATTGTTGGACCACAAACCCCTGGCTGGCTTCAGCATTAACCAGTTCTTATCACACTCATTATTCTCGAATTTTAAATTATATAACCTAACGGCATGAGATAATGCATCTCCTGTCTGTACAGTGAACAACCTACATAATTAAGCCTACAGCAGCTCCCTTGAGGGCTAGAGATTGCTCTAGTTGTAAATGTAGGTTCAGTGTTGTGGTTTGGCATTCCTCTGTTCATCTCACTGAGAGCAGCCTGTGTTTACACCCTCCCCTGCTAAAACTGGCGGTCCCTGATGCTGACGTCGACAGAAGCCAACTATGGACTGCAGCCAGTAAATCATACCAGCTACTAATAAAAATCCATCATTGCTGCCAACCACTGAGTCTAACCAGTATTGGTATGAAAAGCTCACACACTTAGTGTGGTTGTACAGCTACTACATATTAAGTCAGTACTAAGTGTAGTCAAACAAAGTTATGTAAACATGTTTATAATGAACTGAATGGGCAAAAAGTCTGAAACAACTAATGAAAGTGATTCTTCACAAGTTTGCGCTAAAACCTAGTGAGCCACGTTATCTCAGCATGATTTGAGAATGTTCCAAAGAGAACGTTGTGGGCTTCAATGGAATCAAGGAAATCTGACCTTTTGTACAAATGAGTTAACATGGCCAATATCTCATAGTTAATTTATAACTTTTATTTGTTAATTCTTTTTATTTTATTTTTTTTTTTATTGTTATTATTCCTAAAGCTTTCTTTATTTCCTTTCCAGGTTTAAATGAGAATAAAATCCCAGTTTTTCAATGTGATCTCAATTTCAGGTCCCAATGTACATATGAAGATGGACCACATGCTGTATATTGCACATCAGGATACTTCAGAGATATTCAACAATTAAACAAAGTAGTTACTTGCATGAGCAGTTTAATTAATAGGGATGTTTTTCAACTAGACAACATGCACATTTTTCACATGACTAACTGATACACTCTGTTGCACGCAGTGGCCACACACACAGAAACGCTGAACATATAATGACACTTACACATCCTGCCATAAACAGTTACACATGGTAATGAGGCAAAGTGACACGTAGACACCAAACCTCACATCCTCTCTCTCTCTTTGTTTTTTCACTCTCTTTTGCACTTATTTTCCCACTAGACCATCATTAATCGAATCTGAGAGAGGACAACCACATGATCTTAGGTTTGTGAACTGACAAACTCTATTGAACTGACTACTATTACCTTCCAGTGAGAAGAGTCAAAATTGTGAACATATTAAAATGTCCAAGTTCTTACTGGCTTTAAGGGATAGCTCACCCAAAATTACAATTCTGTCATAATTTATGTAGATTCTTTTCTTTCTTTTCTTCTTTCACAAGGAGATGTTAGGGAGTGATAGGCTCAGTCACCAAATAACAACCCATGGACCTTATTTACAGTAGCGGCATCTTTAATTTTTGACAGGGATGGCAACGAGACTATGAGGGATAGACTCAATAGGGCTCTTACAGGGCCCTATTTTAAGAGCGCTAAGCGGCGGATCTACTGGGGTGGCAAATGGTGGCAAATACCACCCTAAGAAAAGGCATTGCCACCCCATCTGCCACCCTAGTATAAGTATACAAATGTATAAAATATAAATGTAAGATGTTGACAGTGTATAGGGGTTTATTCATGTCGAACTGCCTCAACTCTCACCGGACGCACAAATGACTACACAGACTGATTGTGTGATTGATTACAGCGACAGCCAATCATGTGAAAGTATATCAGTGGTCAATTGCATGATAGGTTAAAGAAGTGGCCATTGGCTTGATGGGATACAGCAGCAGCCAATCACATTCTTGCTGCTGCAGTGCATGTGCAATGTTTGGGTACTTGCGGGCTTAGGTTTTTTTGGCTTATTTTTGGCTTACCACAACAACAATATGTCAATATGGACAAATACATGGAGAAAAAAGAGATAAGAGTTTAATTTATCCAGGGGTTTTTTCAAGTCTTCACTGAATGATTATTCTATATATTTCCGTCAGTTGAGACATGTCCTCAGCACTTTCTGAAATAGCTTTCGTCAGGTATGTGTATAATCCAGATGAAACATCTACAGTTCTTGAGGAGGAATTTCTATTTCATCTGATCTGTGAATGTTTTGATTGCCGATCTGGCGCTGGAATGTGTCATTTTGAATTTTATGATAAATGTTCGTTGTGGCTGTTATCAATGTCGTTTAGTGTCAGCAGTTTTTTTTTCTGCAGCTCATGCTCTGTTCCGGGAAATAGAAAAGCAAAATATGTCCCCCATTGTGATGGCTTTCTTGGCCTTATTGTTTCTGTGTATATAGAGTGTGTGTTTTGTCTTTATCTCCCTCTCTCTTAATCACTCTCAGGTGTGGGGTAACCAGGTGAGCTGATTGTTAATGGGGAGCACAGGCACGTAGTGTGTTTCCTTCCTATATAAACTGAGTGATTCATGGCTGGGTTGTGCGATGGGAGACAGTTGTTTGTGAACTGTGCAATCTTGGCTCTCATGCAGATTCCCACTGCTGGAGTGGAGAGTTTGTGGTTGTCACTGTCTGAATTTCGAAGTTTGTTGTCTTTCATAAACAGAACAGTCAATAAATATGTCTGTGTGTGGAGGCGAGGGCGTGGTCGAGCAATTGTCTGGGGAGAGAGGAAGCAGAAAGGGTTTTCACCTGAGATGAATTGCTGGTAATTGCTGTTTCTTTGTTCACAGTGAGAGACGGAGGAAATAAAAGGGGCCAGACCTCAGAGTGAGAGAGAGAGCCGAGCCTGCACAGCTCTGTTACATTGGTGCCGAAACCCGGGAGACGAGAAAGTATATGCTGTGGAGTCATCTCCACTTGAGAAAGTCTTCAGGTCCCTTGCCAACATCCACCAGGGCCAACACCAGGCCCTCATGGAGCTTCAGAGAGAGCAGCAACAGCATTTTGAGGTGCTCCTACCGGTCCAGGAGGAGGACCGGCGGGTGCTGTGGACCTTAGTACCCCAGGAGGGGGCAGCCTTCCCATCCCCGGCAGCAGCGCACCCCCACATGTTGTTCACCAAGATGGGGTCTCAAGATGATCCGGAAGCCTACCTTGAGCTCTTTGAGCACACAGCCGAAGCTCTGAAATGGCCGCCGGAACAGTGGGTGGACCATCTTCTGCCGCTGCTGACCGGTGAAGCCCAGATTGCGGCACAACAGCCTCCGGTCGCAAACCTCCTGGACTACTCGGTGCTGAAGAAGTCCATCTTGCAAGGGGTCGGCCGCAGTGTTTCCGCTCCTTAACGCTGAGCGAGGTCGCCACCCGTTTGCCAAGGAGGACAGCAATGCCGAGGATGTCATCAACCTGGTGGTGCTGGAGCAGTTCATCTGCCGATTGTTGAAGTGGGTCAAGTGCCACCAACCAGCGTTTCAAAACAAAGCGATTCGGCTGGCGCAAGACTATCTAACAGCGTATCCGGGGGCCAGTGCAAAGAAAGCAGAACAGGGTTGATATGTTCCTATTTTTGAGTGCTAGTTAAAAGTTAAGCAGCAGCATTTTGAACCATTTGTAGCCAATTAACGTAAGATGTGTTTGTTCCTATGTACAGCAAATTGCAGTAGTGGAGCGAGTGGAAATGAAAGCATGTATTACTCTTTAGAACTCTTTAAATGATAAAAACACTTGACTTTAGCCAAGAGCCTTAATTGAAAGAAACTTGATTTGACCACTGCATTTATCTGTTTATCGAATTTCAGAGCAGAGTCATATATGACACCCAAGTTTTTTACTGACGGTTTAACATAGGATGCTAACTCATTCGGAGCATGGTATATGCTGCCTGTGCAGCCAGGGGGTCCAAACACATTAGCCTCAGTTTTGCTCTCATTTAGATTTAGAAAGTTTTTTTTTACACCCATGTTTTAATGTCTAACAAGCAGGCGGTTAATTATATAATACTATTTTTTTTTATTTTTTTCAGGGGCAAATAAATTTGAGTGTCGTCGGTGTAACAGTGAAATGACACTCTGTGCTTGTTAAAAATCGATCCCAAAGGAAGCATATATATTGAGATCAATATGGGGGCAAGAATGGAGCCTTGAGGAACCCCATAGGTCAAAGGGGATCTAAATGAAAAGAAACCATCAATACATACTGAAAATGTTCTATCATTTAGATAAGATTTGAACCAATATAATGCTTGACCTTTAATGCCCACACACTGTTCAAGACAGAAAATAAGGATTCTATGATCAACAGTATCAAACACCGCACTTAAATCTAGCAGCAAAAGAACCACCGAGTCGCTGAGTCGACAGATAGCAGAATATCATTAGAAACCTTTAGCAAAGCAGATTCAGTGCTATGATGTTTCCTGAACCCAGACTGAACCACTTCAAAAATTCTATTTAGCTCTAAAAACCTCTGTAGTTGAGTAAGAACAACTTTCTCTAAATCTTTAGGAATAAAAGGTAAATTAGAAATAGGTGTAAAGTTAGCTAAAACTTTTTAAGCAAATGTTTAACAATTGCATGTTTAAAATATTCTGGAACTGTCCCTGTAAGGAGACTCTTGTTTATTTTTGCTAGGATGCTTGGTCCAACAACATCAAAAACCTGGATAAGAAAGAGTGTGGGAATGATATCATGTGGCAACATAGTAAGTTCCAATTGCTTGATTATTTCTTGTAATGAATTAAGATAAACTAATTCAAATTCATTAATAAAAGAGGTACCAGTGGGAGGTTCAGAAGGGTCATCATTTGAAAATACAATGCCCCGTCTAATATTAGTTATTCTATCCCTAACAAATCTAAGAAAGCATTCACATACAGTAGTAGAAGCCTCAAGTTGGACAGTGAGATTTAGCACAGAGTTTATAGTGGCAAAGAGTGTCCTCGGTCTGTGGTGGTTCCCTGTCTGTCACTCACTCAAAAATTGTGTCGATGTAGTGACACTCGGGGTTCGAACTTGAGAGCCCCAATCACCTTGGTATAAAAGGAGATGGTGTGCATCACTCATTCAGATTTTTCTTTGGAGCCGAATGCATGTGTGTTCGTCCTCTCACTTTTTGCTACGCTGCCAGATTCTTACGGTGCGTATCAGAGGTCATCCTCACACGGTTGAGTGCTGTGTTTCCCCTGGGTGCTTCGGCAGCCTGAGTCTGCAGGTGCTAAAAGAGTATATTAGAAAGAGTATATTTCCTTCTAAAAGAGCTTGCGCAAACGCTTGCCGTCTTTCCGCATTTGTGCTACTGGATGTGCCCGTTATCTCTCCTCTCCAGATACCCATGAATTCTGCCTCGAGTGTCTGGGGCGCCAGCATGCTGAGGCGGCTTTCGTGGAAGGGTTATGTTCTCATTGCGAGAACATGCCCATGAGAACGTTGAAGTCACGGCTCACTTCCTTCTTCATGAAGCAAGGAGCCAACATGGTTGCTCCCCAACCCGGTCCGTCCTGGGCTGATGCTCAGGCTGATGATCTGGATGTGGACATGGGAGCGTTTCCGCCGGCTCAGCCCCCGCGGACCTCCCATCCCCCAGCACGCTCGTTCTGTCCGGACGAGCTGTTGAGCGATGCAGGCGGTCTGCATCTGGGTGGGTTTAATGTGTTGTTTGCGGCTTGCGACGAGGATGAGATTTCGATCACGGCATCGGAGGATGGGCTTCTGCTATTGGAAGCAGACGAATCTTCTGAGCTCCCACCCACAAGTGGTAGAGCACAGGATGAGTCGGACGCTGAGATGGCAGCCGTGCTTGCCCGGGCGGCTGCGAACATCGGGCTTAAGTGGAACCCTCCACCCTGCCCTGAGCATTCGCGGCTGGATGATTGGTTTCTGGGCTCGGAGTGCGACTCACGGCCGCACCCAGCCCCAGTGCCTTTCTTCCCGGAAGTGCATGAGGAGCTAACGAATTCGTGGAAGGCACCTTTTACTGCCGTACATGCTTCGCGGGCTCGTCCACTCTGACTACCCTCGATGGCGGAGCGGCTAAGGGATATGTCGAGCTTCCCCAGGTAGAGCACACCGTAGCGGAGCATTTATGCCCGCAGGGTGCAGCCACCTGGCGCGACCGACCAAGGCTCCCTTCCAAGGCCTGTAAGTTCTCTTCCTCTTTAATGACGAAGGCTTACAAGGCCACGGGTCAGGCCGCTTCCACCCTGCACGCCATGGCCATCCTGCAGGTCCACCAGGCCAGGTGCTAAAAGACCTGCACGAGGGTAGGACCGACCCAGGGCTGATGCAGGAATTGCGCACTGTGACCGACCTCACCTTACGTGCAACGAAGGTCACGGCGCGTGCCCTGGGGCGGACGATGTCCATGCTTGTTGTCCAAGAGCGGCACCTGTGGCTCAACCTTGCGGAGATGCATGATGCCGAGAAAGTCCGCTTTCTTGATGCGGCCATCTCCCAAGGGGGACTTTTTGGCGACACCATCGAGAATTTCGCCCATCAGTTCTCGACGGTGAGAAAGCAGATCGAGGCAATTAAACACATCCTGCCACAGCGTGACCTGGCCACCTTCAGGCCGCCGAGGTCCCGCACCCCATCTGCTTCTCGCCAGAGCCGTTCCCCTGCGGTGCCGGCCCCGGTTACGTGCCCAAAGTTCCCACCACTCCTTTTCGGAACCAGGTGGTGAACCTGCAAGTGCTCCCTTCAGAGGAGGAAGACCCAGCCTTGTTGTTGCTGTGTCCAGTTCACGCCCTGCACATCTATCTGGACCGCACGCAGAGCTTTAGACGTTCGGAGCAGCTCTTTGTCTGTTTTGGAGGACAGCAGAAGGGGAAAGCTCTCTCCAAGCAGAGGTTGGTCCATTGGATTGTGGATGCCATTTCTCTCGCATACCAGTCTCAGTACTTGCCGTGCCCCTTGGGGGTCCAGGCACACTCCACTAGAGGTGTTGCGTCCTCCTGGGCACTGGCAACGGGGGTCTCTCTAACAGACATATGCAGAGCTGTGGGTTGGGCTATGCCCAATACCTTTGCGAGGTTTTATAACCTAAGCATAGACCCAGTTTCGACCCGAGTGTTACGCAGTAACAGCAGGTAGACCGGGCGGTTGGGTGTACCGCTTGCATTGCACCATTCCCCTTTTTCAAAGGTGATAATGTGCACTTTTTGTTCACAACAGTTCCCCGTACCAGTGAACTCCTCTTTAATTCTTTAGCACTGTCCGGTGACGAACTCGGTGGAGGAGTAACACCACCAGGCCCAGTACTCATGGTATTCCCCTTTTCAGGTGAGCCCGTGTGCTTGGGCTCAGTGCTCCATGTGTGGTGATTCCCCTTTGGTAATCCCGTATGATGAGTTTCCACTGTTCGGTTTCCCCCTTAGGTGAAACCTGTGTTTCCCCTCGTCAGAGTTTCTCTGTCTTGGACACTGTGCTGCGTACCCTCTCTGTAGATAGGGTCCTCCTGTGGTATCATTCCATATGTGTACTTCCCTGTTGGTAAGTCCATGTGAGGTATGCTCCACATGTTAACCTCCCTCTGGCAGGATGTGGTCTCAGTAGTGCTCTCCTTCCTATTCTAGAAAGTGCTCAGTGGGACATTGCTTAACAGCAAATTAAGAAAGGCACCGCCGGTATCCTACTTGGGTAAGTGCCTTCTCCCCTCTTAACGGGACTAGGGAGACGCCTTACCTAACTCGCTGGAAGGTCACGACATGGTTGAGCGCTCACTGCGAGGCACGCAGCAGCTTGCCAGTGTCCACTCTTCCGTGCCTCGTGACACGGTTCAGCGCCTGAGGCGTTTCCTATAGGAACCCCTAGTGTCACTACATCGACACAACGTCGAGTGAGTGACAGACAGGGAACGTCTTGGTTACTGATGTAACCTCTGTTCCCTGATGGAGGGAACGAGACGTTGTGTCCCTCCTGCCGTGGCGCTGAACTGGCCGCTGACATGGCCAGGACTCTCTATCAGCTCCTCAGCATAAATCTGAATGAGTGATGCACGCCATCTCCTTTTATACCCGTATGTCTGGGGCGGAGAGTGGCATGCAAATTCCACTCGCCAATTTTCATTGGCCTTTTCTATTTTAAGCAAAGGTGATTGGGGCTTTCAAGATCGAACCCCTAGTGTCACTACATCGACACAACATCTCGTTCCCTCCATCAGGGAACAGAGGTTACATCAGTAACCAAGACGTTTTTCACTACAATGTCTGAAAAGTATTTGGATTTGGCAGCTTTCACTGCTCTCTGATAATTTTTTAAAGAGTCCTGCAGAATTTCAAAAGAAACTTGTAGTTTGTCCTTTTTCCACTTCCGTTCAGCTCTTCTGCAGGCCCGTATTAGAGCTTGTGTAGTACTATTTAACCAAGGTTCAGATTTTGTTTTATGTCTTTTTACTCTCAAAGGAGCTACAGAGTCTAAGATGTCATTAAAGGTGGAATTTAATTGCATAAGATGTTCTCCTGCACCCAAATTATTTAAAAGACAATCAAGAGTGTAAAATTTGCAAGCCTCCTTGAATAGGACAGAAAACTCATAACAAGATGCAGGATTAAGCATATGAGACCGGTGTGCCAGCTTCTTAGTTTGTGTGATTTTATCTAAGAAAAACAAGTAAAAACAACTGGCCTATAATCCGAAAAGCTTAAGTCACCAATTTCAAGGTCACATATAGAAAGTCTGTGCTGCAAAATAAGGTCTAAAATATGACCCTGTTTATGGGTTAGCCCTTTCACCATTTGGATAAGGTCAAAAGAATCAATGAGACTAATAAACTCCTTTGCCAGGGAGTTTGACTCACAACACACATGGATATTAAAATCCCCAACAATTAAAAGTCTATCATATTTAAGAACTACTTCTCCTAGGAAGTTTGAGAATTAATTTAAGAAATCACTAAACATGATCCTTGTCTAGGTGAAACAGTAACACTTCAAAACTAGAGTATAACTCAGTTTTTTGCAACTGACAGCAGAAATTGTTTTTAAAAACAGCTTCCAGCCCTCCACCGCTACCAGTGGTTCTAGGGCAATTTAAAAATGTACAATGAGTGGGTACAAGTTCAGAAAAGGCGCTTATATCGCCGTCACTCAGTCAAGTCTCCGTCACAAATAGAAAATCCAAGTTTCATTGGAGGTGAAAAAATCATGCAATATAAATGTCTTATTTACCAGCGACCTCCGTTTACCAGAGCCACCCAGATTTTCACTGGATCGCCAGTTGGCTGTACTGACAGCACAGTGGACGAAGATTGCAGTGGTTTACTCCACCTCAACGGAGACGTGGCGACTGACCATGAGGAACGCTAAGGAGAGAGTCCTGGATCACAGGAAAGACCCATTGGTGAGCCAAATCCAGCGATCGCCATCAGACAAAATGGCCGCAGCCAAACCCATCACCAGGGTAATCCATACAATTGCTATCAGCAGGTAGACATGCAAGGTGGAATTTCAGCTTAACCGCTATGCCACCCCGTTTTGGGGCCCCAGCTACATTTTAGCGTCTTATGGACAGGGTCCTCAGACACTGCATATGCCGCTGCCTATTTGGATGATATCATTATTATAGTAATGATTAGCAGCGGCACATGCAGCATCTGGGGGCCGTTCTGAGATCTCTGCGACGAGCGGGGCTCACAGCACACCCGAAGAAGTGCACAATTGGGTGGGTGGAGGTACGGTATCTAGGGTTCCACTTGTGTCATGGTCAGGTGCGGCCCCAAACTGATAAAACCGCAGCAATTGTGACCTGCCTGAGACCCAAGACCAAAAAGGAGGTGAGACAGTTCCTGGGGCTGGCAGGCTGGCTATTATCGAAGGTTTGTGCGAGGGCGTGGTCGAGCGTTCGTCTGGGGAGAGAGGAAGCGGTAAGGGTTTTTACCTGAGATGAATTGCTGGTAATTGCTGTTTCTTTGTTCACAGTGAAAGACGGGGGAAATGAAAGGGGCCAGACCTCAGAGTGAGGGAGAAAGAGCCGAGCCTGCACGTGTTTGTGTGTCAGTGCAGCCAACGTTTGAGTTTATATCTGAAGCTTCATCATTACGCAGTAAAGCGAACATGTTTGTTTATAAATACATT
The DNA here is from genome assembly GCF_019703515.2 of Myxocyprinus asiaticus. Taxonomy (NCBI): domain Eukaryota; kingdom Metazoa; phylum Chordata; class Actinopteri; order Cypriniformes; family Catostomidae; genus Myxocyprinus; species Myxocyprinus asiaticus. The sequence continues at coordinate 43,951,366 of NC_059356.1, read as the reverse complement.
TACCTTTGAGTTGGATTCGCCATCTCCCGCTTCCTCATTCCTCAAATCTGTTACACTGTGATTCCGCTACTCTCGTCTCCCTTATTGCATTTTATTTTTAAAGTGTAACACCCATCCACTGACATACAGTACAGATGCAATCTTGGTTTATTACAATAAAAAGTTATATTTGTTTGAATTAGAAACCAGAACCTCCAAAAACTAGATGCAAAAATTAACCACAAGACCAATCAGTCATGTTCTTGATTAAATTGCTGATCTATGTGTTCCTCTACTGAATAACAAAATCCCAAGAATGATAGTGGCAGATGTAGGAATAAAATAATTAATATTCATAGGTTTCGCAGCACTGACACCCAAAGTACAGTTTTCCTAGAGTTTATTTTTATTTAGAACTAACTTTGTGTTTATGTTCCCTTTCAAATGGCTTATTCCAGCTGTTACAAAGTTGATAGGCCTACAGGATGTTATTAGCAGAATAACACTGGGTATGCATACACTCTCCATCCAAGGGTACACTTAACAAAATAAAACAATTTGGCCTGCACAATGTGGTGAAGCTTATTCCAGATTGCCAGTTTTATGTCAAGCTAAGGAACATTTAGAATTTGATGATGTATTTAATAGACAATGTCTTGGTACTCTGGAGATATATATATTTTTTATGTTGGCAAATCAGTAGCAAAATGGTTACTATGTGTGGGTCCTCTGGAAATGCAGTTGTATTGCAAATTCATGGATATTTATAATTTGATAGTAACTCCAGTTAATGAACTAGTACTTATTGCAATGAAGTTTGGTACCTTGATCCATAAGAACTACACGTGTGTGCTTGCTTTGGTGTTGCCACCCCTCATAGTCTGCATGCCACCCCCTTGCCTCCCCATAAAAAATATTCTAGATCCACCCCTGGACCTATTTCTCAGGAAAATAGCAAACTGTGCTTTGGGTCACTTCATTTACGTACAATACACGCACAGTTTGCGTGCATACACCCACAGATTTACGCTGGCACAAAAATTGTGCTAAGAATTAGCGCTCTCACGAAAATTGGATAAGACATAGTGGTATCGCTGCGCTTAATGAAAATAAAGCCCACAGTCTCTTCAATGGGTTGTAGGCTACTGTTGTTTAAACCGTTTTGGATAGTTCCGCTGACGAAACATTGATTTCCTTTTACATCTTTCCAAGAAATTCCAAACATTCTATTGAAGAGTATCTATTCCTCACAGCCTCGTTTTCATTCCAGTCAATGGGAGGCGGGCGCACTAATGAGGAGGCTAAAGGCTATAACCTCTAATGTCAGTCGCTACTGCGCCTCTTGGAGCCAGGGGAGTGAGGTTTACACATACTGCACAACATGTACCAGCTGGCTACCATTACACTCACCTCCCTAATCTTCACTCCCATCTGGGTAAAGGCACCACTATTACCAGTCCTGCTCAACCCACTCCAAGTGGGATTCAAACCGGCATGTCTGGCATGGGAGGCGGCAGCTCTAACAAGCAGGCTAAAGGCCACAGCCTCTAGCATCAGTCACTACTGCGCCTCTTGATGCCAGGGGAGTTGCAGACACACTCACTCAGTTTAAGTCTAGACTAAAGACTCATCTATTTAGCCAGGCATACACCTAATTTATCCATCAACTCACAATTAGACTGCTTTAGTTAGGTCTGCTGGAACCAGAAACCAGAAACATTTCTCATAATCTATATATCTGCAATAAATTGAATGTCATCTATGCTAATATTATTCTATTTGTATCCCTGTCTCAGCCTCGTGACTCCTATCCTGAGGTCACCAGAACCGTCTGGATCCAGCTCCATTCTTGCTTCATGTTGGACTCCACTGCTACGTGTCACTGTGTGATGATGACTAATAGCAGCCGGTGCCAGCCAAACATCACTTCAGTCTATTACGATGGACTTCAGAGGATGAACTGATGCCAACTCCAACCATAAGACATGGGATAAATCATATGCCACTGCCTGAACCTTGGACATAGGATAGACCTCACCGAAATTACCGGCCGGTTGAACTGCGATGCCTCTCACTGATCTCTGCCTGCATCACCTCGGTCTAATGATGGACTACACTCTTATAATGGAATACATAGACTATCAATTAATTGCCAACAAAAGCCTTCATCAGCCAACTAACAAAGGACAATGCATCTATGTGAACTTCTGCAGTTAATCCAGGATGAACTTCAAAGACATTAGTCATTAATCTTAAAGTTCTTACAAAATCTTTGTTTAAACACTGACCCTTAACACTTACTAAGTTTAATCATTTTAAACCATGACTTACACTGCAAGTCATATTCATGATGTTAGCCAGAGGGGAACTGTCCCCACAGTGAGCCTGGTTTCTCCCAAGATTATTTTTCTCCATTAACCAACACCTTATGGAATTTTCAGCTTACTCACTGAGTTTCTAAATACAATTACTATTTAATTACTTATTTTTTAACACAATTCACAATCGTATTTTATCAAATTACACAATGATGACTCTAAGACATTATAGATATTACAGTTTTATCTTGTTAATGCGTAATTTTCTGTAAAGCTGCTTTGAAACGATGTGTGTTGTGAAAAGCGCTATACAAATAAAAATGACTTGACTTGTTACTTGTTAATTATAAGATTATTTCAGAATTTAACGGAACAGATGCTTGCCAAAGGTGTTTGTACACAGACGTTTTAATTAAGATATACCACTAATTACAACAAAATTCATAATGTGTATAATTACACATTGTCATTTCAACAACCATCAAGTAATTACTCTGGATTCCTGGTTCATTTTAAGTTAGACATGATGAAATGAATGACTTATTTCATTAAAAAATAATGTGCTGACATAAATTATTTGTTCTGTAGCAAGCACTGTATGTTTTGCGGTGTAGATTCAAAAGAACCTGCTCATAAGTGTCATTTATTTGGGGAAGCGGTCTGAGTTTCTTTGCGAGACACACTCTGTCTGCATTCATTCCCTTATATGTGTAAGGGTGATCGTGTTGAGTCTTTTAGCAAAGGAAAACAAAGCAAAGTCTATTTCAGTAGCTGAATCTTAGTTTTATTTCAGCTAAATTCTTTCTTAATAGAATTGGCATAATTACAAAAGATATACAGTATATAGGATTGTGTAGAACAACCAAACACACAGCTAGTTCGGGAGAACCTGCACATTGCCTGTCATAGCATTTGGGAAGCTTGCCAGCTTTTCCACACTAACCTGTTGTTGAAAATAGTGGCATCCAAGCAGTTATGCAAACTTCCCACGGCAGGCAGAGCGGAGCAGCACCTCCTACGTTCATTCAGTCAGCTTAGGCCCAGCCACGGATTATCTGCACAGCTAAAAAAAAAATATTAAAAGCACTTGGTGTTTAGCCGTGTATTGGTGGTTTAATGTTTGTTTCACATGCTATCTCCTCAGTATATCATAAAACAGAACCACCTTAAACAAATTACATATTCCCACAATGACAAAAGAGACTCCACAAATATCTGTGCAATTAAATTGAAACCTGGCTTAATAATTACATTAAACAAACAAGAATTAAATCTGAGATGACAAATGATTATATAGCTCTTGTATAGTTTTGTCTCCTAGTTTAATATATAATGTTTAAGATGTCACAAGTTAAAGCAGAGCCACAAAGGACAATAGTATTCTCAGTTCATAGGTAAACTTTATATTCTACTGGATTATACATGTAGGGGATGTGCTACATTTAACATTTCAAATCAATATTATCAAGATCACTTATCTATGGTGCATGCAATATTATGTTTGCTTTGTTTTTAGTCAAAGTACAATATTATATACAGCTCAGGATTAAGAGACCACTGCAAAAATTATCAGTTTACATATATATATATATATATATATATATATATATATATATATATATATATATATATATATATCTCTACATTATATAATATTAAACATGTGATTCATTTAACCTTTATTAACCATTCAGGCTGTGATGTTACATCCAAACCGCCATGGGCAGATTTCACCTTTGACCCTTACTCATAATTCTAACATGACTGTCCTCTTTATATGTCATCGTATTTTTTATTTATGACAACATAAATTCAAAATTTACAGAGGAAAGTGGTGATACATCAAGTATGCATCAATCCTACCTTTGAAATATCCTTTATGGCAACGAAAGATGTGTAACTCTTTCTTCTTATGTATCCTGACTTATTTGAAACTGGTTCCACAAGGGGAAGAAAAGAAAAAAACATCAGTACACATGGAATGGGTCTTGTGTGGGTCTGTATCTTTAAAAATGGACATCTGGTCACCCTAATAAAGTTGTTTAATAAAACAGCAGAGAATGATGCAAAAAATCTATGCAGGTGAAGTAACATGCAGCTTGTGAGAAGAGTGAAGTCCAAACACCATTGCTTGCTTCTCTATGAAAAATAAAACAATGTTTCAGCAGGCCTGTTCCAACAGTGTTGTGTTTCATTCCTGTGGTACTGGGAATGTCTCCCATCTGCACCACATAAGTGGAAGTCTTCAAACAATACCAGCCACTATCATAAGCCCCTTGTTAGAGTACTGGTAAATTTTGCTCTGGCAAGTTCCCTTAATGAGAAGAAATTTCCATACTGATGGTATGTGTGAACAGCACATGTGGTATACTTACCAGTAAAGGCAACCCAACAATTTTCCTGTAATTTACCTGGTTGCATGTGCGAATGGGGCTATGGTCTCACTATCACACAAAAACATATAGGACTAGAGGAATAGTCCTATGGTATAATAGTCTTAACTGCTGAAACTTCCATTGGGCCGTTTAAACTGGGCGAGTTAGATTTGGCAAAGGAATTTTGAACAGAATTATTAAAAGAGAAAGCTTGTGGAAGGACACATTCACTAATATCAGACATTTATTATACTTACAGGTGGCTCTGTGTTGTCTATGATGCAAGGATCACTTCGGTTGTCACAAAAGGGAAGATTCTGAGATTCCTGAAGAACTGTTAATAGGAATGTGTCACCTCAAAGGAACAACTGTGTTACAGTTGTATTTTTACTGTGAAATTAATAACATTTGTTTTCAAATATTGGCATTTGAAAGATTTAATGCTCAAGATTTGATTTCTTGCACTCAAAATATTATAGAAATCAGGGGCACCCGCAGGATGTCATCTCAGGGTACATACAGAAACCTAAGACATACCCCTCAAATGGGGGCGCTCGGATGCCAAATCATTCAAACAGGGACCCCATCAGAACACAGGTGTCTCGAGACATGTTTTTAACCATTTATGACCCATTTAACTTTACAAAAGAATGAGAGATGCTGAAAACACGTCAAATACGTTTGGCTGCTGCATGTTTCCATAGGAAAACAGGTGTGAAGAGCCCCTTATTCACATGACAGCACTTGTTGAAGTTTCTCATAGTTACCTCTCAAAACGCATCCTTTTATTTCAATTGATTGTAGGGAAATATCCACTTCATCCAAGGCTCCAAATAATTCAGTGAGTAAGTGGTCCGAACGAATCGGAATAAATCCCAACTCTATTCAGACCTTTTTGCTAACCTCTTTGGCCCATACATTGAAAAGTACAGACTCATAAATATGCATCATTCGCAAATCGGGATCGCTAGTTCTAGTTCTACAAATCTGACTGAAATACGTTACACATGTAATGATTGCTGAAACGTTGTCAGATTGTCAGGGAAAATGTTTCTCAGGTAAGTCAGAGTGCTCAGCCATTCAGCTGCAGGTGCCACTGATAGAAATAGGCCTATCAGGACTGATACTAACGGTGCTTTCACACTAGCAGTTTAGTTCGAAACAGAGCACGGTTCGCATTAAAAATTGGTAATGTGAAAGCTGTCATGCGGACCAGGGAGCGCACCAAGGTACTGAACCCGAGACTACCTGTAGGAGGTGGTCTGAGTTCGGTTGCAATGGAACTGTAGCTCGATTCGCGTGAAGGTGAAAGCAACTCGGACTCAGGTGCGCATTCGTTCAGGAAGTAAAGTAACCTGCGCATGAGTTTTAGCTGATGATGACATCATTAGTTTCGACAACACACGAGGATCCACACATTCCTGAAAGTCCCAAAAAAGTAATGACACCACAATGACATTTGGTGATAATCAACAAAAAAGTACTTAAAAAGTAAAATCAACACTATAAAAACTGTCTGTCTGTCTATCTATCTATCTATCTATCTATCTATCTATACACCTTATAAATACTTTATATAAATACTATTATAGGTTATAAATATAGGGTATAATAGGAGATCACAGTGGCGATAACTTCACCTTGGTCACGAGCGTGAGTAAGCGTGCAGTGTAAACAAAGGTGCAAATTAATTCCTTGCAATCAGCTGTCTCCTCAAAAAACGCTGTTTGCGAGCAGCAGCAAGCCACCTTCCCCTGGACATCTGATGAGTTACGCCATGAAGCGCACATATACGCAGCTGTCGTTCACTCTGCTGTGAATAATGGCACCAAAATAACAAAAAACAAAAAGTATGATGAGTCGCGTTGTGTTCTCCATGCGTGTTTGTGATGACATAAGATGAACTCAAATGGACCGGTGTTCGATAGAATCAAGTGAGTGTGAAACCAGACCAGCGCTGCGGGGGGCACCGGGAACAATCGCACTCAGAATCGGACTGCAGCAAACGTGCCCAGTGTGAAAGCCCCCTAAGATGCAATCTTTGGGGGGGCATTTTGATCTTTAGGGTGGGCGAGTGGTTGTCTCTTTATCGGACCTGGTAGGGGATGTCTATGGGAAAATCTATGGGGTTCTGTTCTCACCCAAAACAGACTGAATCGTTTCAGAAGACATGGATTTAACCACTGGAGTCTTATGGATCACTTTTATGATGCCTTTATGTGCTCACCATTCACTTGCATTGTATGGACCTACAGAGCTGAAATATTCTTCTGAAAATCTTAATTTGTGTTCAGCGGGGGTTGGGGAGGGGTGGGGGGTGAACTATCTCTTTAAGCACACCATTCAAGAAAATAAATTCATGAATTCAATTTTTTCGTTTTTTTTAAATAATAAAACAATAGTCATCCTGTTCAGAATTAAGCTAAAAAAAAGTGTTGGGACACTTTCTGGTTGTCAGAAATTAGTGGAGCATGTTCATAGTTAATGTTCGAACTACACCTGTGCTTACTCTGCTAGGACACCTGTGGGAACTGGAGGGAAACTGATTTCATACATCCATTAAATGACCTTGGGATCAGCATCTTAAAAAATAAACGCAAAATGGCTCAGAAAAGTGTAGTTAAAAGACTAGCATCATGTGCTTTCACTATCACTTAGTTTGATATTCTGTTATCCAAAGCAATGAAAATCATTCATCTTTAAAGGTAACTTAAATGTTAACTTAAAATACTTTTGGGGGCTGTTGGAACTTTACATTTGGCTGTATATTTATTAACATGCTCCCCCTAAACATTAGTTATAAACTTTTTTCTTTTCTTTTTTAAGAATATCAATGTGAACCCCCTTAGTGAATAAGCACTCATTTTTCCCACAACATCTCATCTCCCCTCCCCTGAGGACAGAGGCTGAGATGCTCCCAATCTGTTGCTGTGCTATTCCCCCAGCATTCGGCCATAAACAGCAAGTGTAATCGTGTATGCTGCTGCCACCCTGCCGCTTGCACCTGTCTCAATGCACTGCAACTCATTCTCTGACTCATTTAGCTGGAAAAGTTCACAGCCTCTCTGAAAACAAGCTGCCAAACTTAACACCCACATACGGCAGTGCGAGGACAGAGGCAGATGAAGACGGCCTCTGAAGACTTTATTTTCCTGACCTCCCCTTAGACAATCAAAACAAGTCAAGCATGGGAACCAGCCTTTTTTATTTTACTGTTTTGTGGTAATCAGATCGTGCTGAGGTTGTGCTCTGAAAAAAGGGAGTAGCCCTGGCAAACAGGTGTAAGCACAAGAGATTTATGAACCAGGCCTGTTCCTATGAAAATTACGTGACTGGCGACATTTTTGCAAAATTATATTCTGTGATTCATTGCACGCATCGCAGCAGGTGAAATGTCCACTGTGTGGAGCTAAAAGCGAGTTAAATGTTCTCCCAAACAGATGAGGATTGAAAGGTTTATGCTCTATTGAGTTTATATTAACAAAACCTATTGTACCTCCCTACTCTAAGCCTTAAGGCAAGGCGAGGCAAGTTTATTTATCGTATATAGCATATTTCATACACAATGGCAATTCAAAGTGCTTTACATAAAAACGTTACTGTAACAAATTTTTTGCAAACTGACTTTTATGTGTTGCATTGTTTCGTCACAGTTTCCTGGAAAACGTAACACTAGAGGTGCTACAACAACTTTTTAATCACTTTCATACAAATCACGTCTACAATGGCTGATTATGACTTTTAAAACACTTTTTCACTCTATTAGTCATCTGAAAAACTATATATTTTGACGCTTATATTACAAGCCAACCTATATTTACACACTTATGTGATACAAAAATGGCATAGAAGTGGCAAAAAAAATTACTTGGCTGCTTCAGTAAATGTGCTTTTAATATTGCATCTGCTTTTAGGACACTATCAGTTAGGTTTGGGTGTTGGTTTAGGGTAAGAAGTATGTCTGTGTGGTATACTTCTCATTTGCTGTTATAGAACACTATTGTTTAGGTTTAGGTTTAAGTTTTAGGTTAGGGAGGTACGTTTTCAATCTTTAAAACCTCCATCTAAAAGTCACCTTAAAAACCTTGTGCGATTAAAAACCATTTCACTCGCTATTGGCGCCCACTGCTGGACATTTCACTGGGAAACTGCCGCAAAAACGTGTAATGAAGCAAGTCCTTTTGCAAAAATGTTGCCACGGTAATATAATGTTCCTGAGATCAGGCTGGGGTCTAGAGTGTGATATCATATCCTACTGCCCATGTTGGTTGGGGTTTCAAAATATTTCACATACTTAAAATGTAGGATGACCAACCCTCAATATACAGAATATTCTCTCTAAATCGGTCAGGTTTCATACACTCTTTATCAGAGATCTGGAATATAAACCAACATCAATAATTTTATAAAGCAACAGTACTTTATTTAGCTTCATTTGCTATACTTTCATACAATGGTCAGGTTTGTTTGAGGCTGAGGGCAAAGAATTTCAAATCCAACAATTAAAATAGGATACACAAACAAACATAATTCTTAAGAATAGAACCCAGCAGAATATTCCTATCCTGTAAAAGCAATATTAATGAAAAAATGAATAAAAGTGCAGTACCACATCCTGCATTTTGTCCTGATTTCCATTTCTTTCACTGTGAGAGTCACAGCGGTGTTGGTCCATTTAGATGCAAGAGGCAGGAAGCTCGCTCTATTAAACACAGACATTATGAGGGGAAGGGAGACTAAATATATTACAGAAAGTGAGACTGTGGGTTAACACATCTGTGAATTCCCTCCTCAATTCACTTTGCTTAATCAACTTACTTAATTAGAGCACTTAATATAGATCAGTGTTGCTTACTTAAATCAGAAAAATTGTGAAGTGCTTAGCCAAGCTAGCCGACATTTATTTATCTGACAATAGTTAATTCTGAGTCCGGCAGCACCTGTTTTTTTGTTTTGTTTTTTTTGGGTTTTTTGACTATGATAAACATGGAGGGCCAATAACAACAATGATGCTGCAAAACTCCTCTCATCCCGAGGAATCCAAAATACTTTACTGGACCACAGACTGGGATTTTATCATTTTAAACTGGAAATAAATTAATTTGAGATTTTTTTTTTTTAGAACCAAGGAAAGTCATAATGCATAACTGAAAATAAATATTTAAGATTCTGCACTAGGACTTGATTTGAAACTAATGCAAAATAGAAACATTTTCAATAGTGGTAAATGAGACTGTGTTGCACACCAGTCTATTATTGTAGTAACACGATGGCACATAACAAGAAAACGAACCATGACTGGTATTTTACATATAATACTCAGTTACTTCACATGCAAGCAGGTGATTCTTGGCACCCTCAAGCAACAAATCGGCCAAACGGGAAAATGTATCGTCCGATGCCGATAAAAAAAAGTCAGAATGTTGACCAATTTATCAGCCTCTGCGATATATCAGTCGACCACTAATCCAAATTTTGGACACCCCAGAATTTACCTTGACAACAACAGATATAACCAAAGTATCATGGGTGATTCCAAACACATCAGATTGTGAAAATTCAGTGTTCATCTCCAAAAGGTACTGCTTTGTATAAGCATTTCAACTTTGCAGCACCAAGGTGATGGGTTCAATTCCCAGGGCGCACACCTACTGATTAAATGTATACCTTGAATGCACAGTTGCTTTGAATAAAAGCATCTGCCAAATAAATAAATGTATACATGCTGATTTGGCAGCTATGAGTCATGGCTACTAAGCATGGGGAAATATTTTTTTCAAGTAGACTTAATATGAGAAGGGCAAACATCAGATTAACAATTAATAAAAATAAAAAAAAGCCTAATTAATCCAATAATGATTAATGCAACAATGTTAAAGGAATAGTTCACCCAAAAATTTTAATTCTCTCATCATTTACTCACCCTCATCCCATTCCAGATGTGTGACTTTCTTTCTTCTGCTGAACACAAATGAAGATTTTTAGTAGAATATTTCAGCTCCGTAGGTCCATATAATGCAAGTGAATGGGTGCCAAAATGTTTACGCTCCAAAAAAGCACATAAAGGCATCATAAAAGTAATCCATACGACTCCAGTGTTTTAATCCATGTCTTCAGAAGTGATATGATAGGTGTGTGAGAGAAACAGATCAATATTTAAGTCCTTTTTTGCTAGAAATTCTTCTCCCTGCCCAGTAGGGGGCAATATGCATGAAGATTGTGAATCACTAAAAACACAAGAAGAAGAATGTGAAAGTTAAAGTAGAGATTGACTGAGCAGGGAGAGGAATTTATTGTAAAAAAAGGACTTAAATATTGATCTGTTTCTCACCTACACCTATCATATTGCATCTGAAGACATTTATTTAACCACTGGAGTTGTATGGATTACTTTTATGTGATTTTTGGAGCTTCAGATTTATGGCCCCCGTTCACCTGCATTGTATGGACCAGAAGAGCTGAGAATTTCTTGTAAAAACCTTCATTTGAGATTAGCAGATGAAAGAAGGTCATACACATTTGGGGTGGCATAAGAGTGAGTAAATGATGAGATCATTATGGAGTGAACTATCCCTTTTAGAAAATATATATAAATATATAAAAAATTACCAATATTTAAACTAATTTTCACCTTTAAAAGTTCTGGTATACATGTAGATGTTAATTTGAATAAAATGACCAGACCATTAAGACCAGAGAATAATTTCAAGCATTTTAATACAAACTTAATAAACTATCAGTCCCTCTTTACATGTAAGACACTGACTCCAAATACTTTGTTATACTATTTGTTTTTGTCAAGTATTGCACAATGTTGGTACAAAATTAATATACGATTACATTTTGTCCATAGTATAGCAAAAATCTTTGAACTCTTAACAGAAAATACAACTCTTATTTTTCATTTTTTTTTTTTTTTACTTTTTTACCCAAAGCAAGTATTTTTATATAGAATCCCAACACAATGTAATATTCTGTACACAATCTTTAGAATAGTTGATGTTTTAAAGATGGATTCATTTTACAATTTCAATTAAAAAAAATATAACAAAAGCTGCTGCAGCCATCACAGATCACTGGAGTAGTAAAAAGATATAAATGCAATATGTCATAGAAACAATATATATACTCTGATATTTTACAAACTCTCTACTAAATTAATTATACATTTAGAAAAAAGATCCTCATTCAGTATTCAGGCCAATGGAAAATTGGCTGTGTAGCTATATGCTGAATACTATTAGAGGCCTTGATGTGTTGTTTTCTTCTTCATAAAGATATCTTAAAACAGTCAGTAAAAATAATTTTGTGCTTGGTTGGCAAAAGAAAAAAATATATATGACTTTAGATAACTAAGCTTGATTGCAAAACAAGCTTAATAATAAAAAAGAATGACAAAAGTACTCAAGGGAACACAGTAGTTCACCCTCGGGCTCGTAATCTTTTGACTCATTCACTGGGACTTTACATCTGAAGTGTTGCTTTTCCATTTTCTTTTTCTGATTTTCAAAATATGCATTCCCCACCATCCCATCATATATCTCTGGTCATTAGTAGTATTCTTGATGTCTAGTTGGCCATCACTGGCTGGAATTGCTGGTTCGAATACTGCATGCTGCTCAAGCTGAAATTCAGACTGTCCATAAGGGACTTCTCGTTAAGGCCCCCGTAGGCCGTGAACACATCGAAGGCATTATTGTACGGGAGAGGGCTCAGATTCAGTGAGGTCTCCCCAGGGAACAATGCACTTGGGCTGCCCTGACCCTGGAGGTTGGGGAACACAAACTCCTTGGCGTTTGGAGACAGGGCGGAGGGCTTCTGCTGTTGCCCGCCTAAGCCGACGCCGTAGAGCGAATGCATTGATGTAGACATGGCTTTCTGCTTCAGAAGGTTGTTTACATTTAGGCCCAGATTGATGGGGGAGGTTTGGGCCACCTTGTTTGCGTTCCGCCCATTGGTTTTCATTTTAGTAGAGCCGAACTTGGTGGCAGCAAAGGAGGCAGTGGTGAAAGTTAAATGTTGTGTGGAACGGCGCATGAAGGTGGGACTAACCACTGCCGATTGGCCGAAAGGTGGGGACGGGGAACTGGAGGTGGGAGACATGCCCACAGGTTCGCTAATTGGCATGAAGACCTGGGCTTCGGGGTTAAAGCTGTTCTTGATCTCCTTGTCCAACTCCAGACCATTCTCATTACTGTCATCCACATAGAGCACTTTGACAGGTCCCTTCTCTCCGATCTGATAAGACACCTCGTAAGGATCGATCCAGACACTGAGGTCCTGAGGCAGGTTGTTGCGGACATCCTCAATGTCCAACCCGCTTTCTTTGGCTGCTTTCTCCACAACTGGGTCCACTTTCTCTCCGACATGTATACACCTGAATCCAGACCCTTTGTATGGCTTGTCAGGGTACCAATGTCCCTCATATTTCTGTTTCAGCTGTCGTTCCAACTCCTCACCGAAAATGTTGACGCGTCGCCGGGGCAGCTTATTGTACAGGTATGAAATGATGAAGTTGAGTGCTACTTGGATTTCAAGCTGCATAGCTGCTGTACCACCCTGAAGTTATTACCGTTGACTGTTTTGAATTCTCGTGTTGTGTTCTAAGCCACCAGAGGGCAAAGCTCGCCTGGAGCCAGGCAAATAAACAAAAAACTGGGGAAAATGGTTGAAAACAAAGTGCTGGTTGCAGAGGGAACGTCTCAGTCCACAAACGACTGATCTGGTTCCTGGAGAGAAGAAAAAACAAGTAGCATGAATAACTCTGGCTCATATTTAGCTGGGAATAATAAACTGATATTTGGTTCCATCAGTAATTTCCTTAATAGAGATTTCAGTAAATTGGGCTTAATGTTTTAATTCCACTCTTAAAAATAACAGTTCCCTTAATGGTTCTTTGCAATCTGCTCTTCTTTTAAAAAACAATTCTTTACTAAAAAGGCTTCTTGAGTTGGCTATATTGTTCTTTAATTCAAATGTTTTTTACATTTGGTTTTTCAGATCAGCTTATTGGTTCATGGGTGCTTAAAGGAATATTCCATGTTCAATACAAGTTAAGCTCAATCAACAGCATTTCTGACATAATGTTGATTTCTACCAAATTTATTTTGGACTCATCCCTCCTTTTCTATAAAAGAAAAGAAAATCAAAAATCTGGGTTGCAGTGAGGCACTTACAATAGAAATAAATGGGAGCAATTTGTAAACATTAAAATACTCAAAAAGTATAGCCACAAGACCCAAGCAATATGCATGTTAACATAAAATCGCTCACTAATCTTTTCGTGTAAAGTTAAATCCAATTTTACAACTTCGTTGACCACGTATGCTGCAAACCCTAAAACAACCGTAAAATGACGATTTAAACAACTTTACAGCTCTAACAACACCCAAGTTTTACCAGAAGAATTAATGTAAGTGCTTTTGTAAAATTATAAACTTTACATTTCTGCTTTTAAACAGTCCAAAAATTGGCCCCATTCACTTCCATTGTAAGTGCCTCACTAGCGTCAATTTTTGCTTCTTTTTTTTAAAGATAAGGTGGGACAAGTCAAAATAATTTTTGGTGGTAATCACCATAATGCCACAAATGCTGTTGATTGAACTTAACTTGTATTGAACCTGGAATATATCTTTAAAGCACCAGTACATAGATGGTTTCCTACAGAATTTGGGGGGGGGGGGTACTTTACAGAAAAATTCAGGCTGTAAAACCCTTTTAGGTTTACCCTTTTTTAACTGGAATTTTTATTTTTAAGAGTGCAGCCTTTGTGTATTCATAGGATGACTTGCAAATTCTATTTTACGAAACCCCAGACAAGGAAAGTAAAATTTTGTTTTACATAGCTACACACATAGACAAACTACCCCACACCCTGAACAGAAACTTAAATATCACGCTTCACTGCTTTAAAGAAGACATGCATTGGCTAAACTATTTAATCAACTTAAATTTAAGACAAAATTACTTCATTACTATTTAGCAGATGACATGCACACAAAGTAATCGGAGTAAATTATAGAGACTTTTGTGTGTGAAAATCCCAGGAGATCAGCAGTTACAGAAACACTCAAAACCAGCCTGTCTGGCATCAACAATCATCCATGCGATTATCTAATCAGCCAATCGTGTGGCAGCAGTGCAGTGCATAAAATCATGCAGATACGGGTCAGGAGCTTCAGTTAATGTTCACGTCAACCATCAGAATGGGGGAAAAATGTGATCTCAGTGATTTCAACCGTGGCATGATTGTTGGTGCCAGATGGGCTGGTTTGAGTATTTCTGTAACTGCTGATGTCCTGGGATTTTCACAACAGTCTCTAGAATTTACTCAGAATGGTGCCAAAAACAAAAAACATCCAGTGTGTGGCAGTTCTGTGGACGGAAACGCCTTGTTGATGAAAGAGGTCAACAGAGAATGGCCAGACTGGTTCGAACTGACAAAGTCTACGGTAACTCAGATAACCGCTCTGTACAATTTTGGTGAGAAGTATATAATCTCAGAATGCTATTCTGATATGCGGTTTGGCGCTGTTTTGGCAGCAAGGGGGACCTACACAATATTAGGCAGGTGGCTTTAATGTTGTGGCTGATCGGTGTATGATTGCAGTTTGCCATCTTAGGAAGGATGCACTGGGGCTCGCGGAGCTGATAGTGTTATGTAATAACTAACATGCTCTGACTAGACCCTGCATAACCGTAACCAATCCACTGCTGTCGTCATAATCGAACTATATCTGTAGCTCGTTATCCATTTTCGTTAAAATGCGTCGCGTCACGCGGAGCGTAAAAAATCCAGTCATCAAGCGCACATTCAAGGGTATGATCGTCGAAGGAGCGAATAAATAGAAGATGCGCTTGCATATTCAACCAAACGGATAAAAGGTTCACATTAAGCGTTAAATACAAAAATGCATAAGCAAAATTGGCTCAGTTAGAACATTTAAAGCGAGCATAAGCCGTCACAAGTCGTATCTTCGCTCACACCCATTGCACGGGACAGATTAAAGCGACCGAGGGAACAAAATGTACAGTTTAAAAACACAAATTGTTCTTAATCTATTAAGACGTAATCTATGAAGAAAAAGCATATAACTTAAAAAAATAAAAGAGACGCTGGATGGAACTACATGGAGTATTCTAAGCAATGCAAACGGCTATACAGGCAAACCAAATGTATATTCTATTCTATGACATGTGAAAATGTATCATTCGATTGAAATATTTTTGTTATTGTTATTGTTATTTATTATCATAGTTGGCAATCCTTCTCAGCTCTTTAAGTCTACGGCCCACGACTGACTGACGCAGCAAGCTGCCATCATTTAAATTCTCTTAAGGTTTTACTGAACTAAAATAGACAACAATGATCAATACTCGGGCATAATGGCCAATCACAATATAACATAGCAATGCATCAAACAGTAATGCAATAATACTTACTTGCGTTTTATATAATAAAGATTTTCAGTAGTTGTAGCAGCCTTAACTAGTGCAAATAAACAAACAATTGCATATATAAATACTTCCTTCACATCGAGTTATTTAACACAAAACGTATTCCAGTTGGTAGGCTTTTGAAATGTTTAATTTTCTTTTCTTGCTCCCTCTGTAAGGTTTTTTTTTTTTTTTTTTTTTTTCTTCTTCTTCTTCAGGTTCACTTTCCCAATAAGCTCCTCTTCACCCCGTAGATCTGGGTGTTTTACAATTTCGTCCCCAACTGCTGTCATCCGCCTCTATTTATAGTTTTCCTCCGCCACGGGCACGCGGTGGGCGGTGATGCGGTTCCAAAGGTCACAACAATACGAACGTCGAATCCCCACATATGATTGGTCAGGCTTGAGGAGGGAGCGGGTCCTGCCGCAGAAGTTCCTCAAGCCCATTGGCTCCTTTGACCATCGATCAATGACGCGCGCTGTTATGCACTTACGTTGGACCCGTCGTAAAGGGTCTTTGACGTCACGCGTTACCTAGTACCACAAGAAAGACGGGCTATTCATAGAGGTATCGTTTATCATTTCCATGTTCATATTTCGCAAACATGGCTGTTAAAGTGACATTTATGCCCCTAAGTAGATCAAATGACTGAATAAATATAAAGTTTAAGTAGTGAGCGGGTATGTCACAATAGCGTAGCTGTGACACAACTGTATTAAAAAATGATTTAAACGGACAGAGGTTGCCATTTTCGAGGGTAGGGAGGCCTTTTTCATTAGATGAGCTAGCAGAAAATGCCGTTCTGATTGGAGGTAAAAAAAAATAAATAAATAAAATAAAATGCACTTCTAAGGGGTAGTATAATTTTCTCCACCACAGAAGTGCATTCACTAGGCCAGGAGTCTTCAACCATTGTCAGGCCAAGGACCCCTTGAGAGACGTAGCAGGGACCCCCATTAAATATTGTCTGAAAATTGAGTGTTACATTTTTATGCCTATAAAAACGTGTATGGAACCATATTATTGTATGTACATATTTGATGATGTTTACATTGCAAAGCCATTAAAATAATCATTAAATTAAGTATAGCAGAGGTCTGCAAACTTTTTGACATGAAGTGCTATTTTTAATTTTCCTTTTTAATCACTGTGCCACACCCCCTTAAAAAAAAAAATAGACAGATAAACAGACAGACAAACAGAAAGACAGACTGTCCATGCAGAATAAACAAACATTTTATAAAGTTACTGATAGGCCTGGAGTTTTCATCTCATGTTAGTGATCGATTTTATACATACATTTCAAAATTACTGTTAATTTCTGTAGGAGGAAAACGTTGTAATGAGGACAAAATGACTATATGCACCTTTAATTATGTTGATTTGACAGTCACCTTCAGTGTAGCCTATGGCAGCTTGATAATCTCAGTGGTAACTATATATTTAGACCTATTACATATACATAGGTTTATACTGTATATTAAGTAAGTATAGGCTATTGTTCTTAAAGCAAAAAGCAACTAATAATACAAGAAACTGTTGACTGACATTCGCACACCGCGAAAAACGCAAAGCAGAAGTGTTTACTTACACGACCCTCTACTGCAGCGCTGCTTTCCATGATATGCATTGCGTTATGAGTGGCTCGTAATGAGCATGGGCGATGGGCTAATTTCGTCAAACTTTAACAAAGTTTGGCGTTCCATATAGTTCATATCAAAATAAAATGGATGCATGAATATGAGGAAGAATTACTGCAAGAGGAAGATTTGGCATGCAGGATAGAGGGGCTTCAGAATGTGGATGGACTAAAATATATACTCCTGTCTCGCCAGGGACATGGGAGCGCGAGGAGAAAATGCGAGCGCGAGGCGATCGGTTGTGTTCCGTGACTACTACCAGGTCCTTGCATAACGTATAATGTGCAAGTAAGGGCAGCCGGTGAAGTTTCTGGTGCCCCCTAGGGAGTTGGTGCCCTATGCAGACTGCATAATATGCGTATAGGGAATGGCGGTACTGTCTTTCACTCACGTGCGAGTGATTATTACGAGTGCCGGTGGTGGATCAAACAGTAATTTACGGACCCCCTGTGGCACCAGACCCCCTGTTGAAGACCCTTGCTCTAGGCTACATAAAAACAATGCTACGCCAACAAATCGTTTTATTCAGAAAAAATTAGTAGAGATTAGGTATTTGACGTCTTAAAATCCATGTAAAACATGAAACTGAATAATTGTAAACAATACAGAACCAATGTGGTCATATTTTTGTCACTTGTAGCAGAAGGAAGTGTCTCGTTTTCAGATGGAAATATGTTTTCACATATTGAATTCAATAACTGTACATACACCTACCTTGCATATACATTACCACTTGCACATACGCCATTCTGTTATACGTATATCCTATTATTTGTATGTCTATTTATACTCTTACCTTGTTTTATGTTCTGTGTCTCACTGTAATGTTCAGTGTGCACTTGTTTCTCCTGTCAGCAAAAAAAATTCCTTGTGTACGTGAGAACACTTGGCAATAAAGCTCATTCTGATTCTGTTTTGATTCTGATTCTGATTCTGTTTTGATTCTGTTTTGATTTTGATTCTGATTCTGTTCTGATTCTGATTCTGTTCTGATTCTGATTCTGTTCCGATTCTGTTTTGATTCTGATTCTGTATTGTTTCTGATACTGATTCTGTTTTGATTCTGATTCTGTTTTGATTCTGATTCTGTATTGTTTCTGATACTGATTCTGTTTTGATTGGCTTAAAACCGAGCAGGAGCTCCCCGTGAATGGTCATAACATAGTCGAACAGTACAGTGGATTTAAAGTGACGACCATTTTTTTTTTTATGGATTAACACCAGCATACATTTCAGAATATACATATATTTATATAGTTATACGAGATATTATTATATTATTGATACAGTATTAACACAATTGGTAACACTTTACAATATGGTTGTATTTGTAAATATTAGTTAACTACATTAGTTACCATGAATCTTGGGTAGTGTTAATTGCAACATATTCTACAGTAATACATTTTTAACATAACAATTTTAAATGCTAGCATTAGTTAATACAAATTGAACAAACATGAACTAACAATGAACAATAGCGTATTTCGAAATTAACTTAAATCAAGATTAATAGATGCTGTAAAAAAACATTGTTCATTATTAGTTCATGATATTTAATACATATATGCCTTAATCACACTTCCAGCACTGCACAGCATAAGCTTCACTTTGTAGTGTAAAACAACTTCCGCCGCAGCCTGTTTCATTGGCAGTGGCCATAGTGCCGAATTATTATGGTCTATTTTATGTACAATTCCTCTCATATACTTAATCTAAACAGACCTACCTCACCTTCCAATCATTACTCATGGATGATAAAACAAAGAAAAACAGTGTGATGTATTTGATGCATTTTTTTTAATTATTATTTAAATAGAGAGTGTGTGTGCAAGTAGGCAGCACTTCACAGTGTATAAATACGTTTTTTATTCAAGTAATGCAAGAATATAGTACAAACAAGTGTATGTATACACATTAAAAAAAGCAGCTTTTTGATGAAAATGTCCCAGTGTCTACAACTGTATTATATTTAAAATACAAATGGGAGATTGCTAGGGCTGGGTATTGATACAGATTTCCCGATTTTATTCAGTTCCAATTAACAAGCTCTCAATTCGATTCCGATCCTATTCGATACAGTATCGATTCATATGGGTTTATCTCAGTTATAATGTCCCTTTTGCTTACATATAAAAGAAATTTTCACTCAGCTAATGCAGTTAATTATACAGGGGACCTTTTAACTAGGTACATTAGGAAAATATTAATTTTACTAATTATATTTTATTACTTTTTCAAAATGAACAAATAAATGTATTCAATCAATAAATAAGATATTATATTTCATATATTATTTTTGTTACATATTTATTGTTAAATTGCATAATTTGTACTATTTACAAGTATTTACATTGATTTGTTGAACATGTGCTAAAACCGGTACTGTCTCTTTAAGACAAAACAGCATTCCTGTAAACAGCTCCTTTAAATGAGCATATGTTAATGTGAGAGGACTCCAATGGCTTTACATCATCTGTGCTATGGATGATTAGAATGAAAACATTTTTTTTAATTGTTTTTGATCAACTACTGATTGTAAAGAACAGAAAGGGAATTAAAAGAGACATTATCCAATGACAAATGGGTTGTGTGGATCTCGCCTTGGACACACATTACACGGAACGAATTTTACTCTCAACATGCTGTGAAAGGATCTCGCTGCTGAACACTTCACGACTAAACTACACAATTACTGGTGAGTGAAATGTAAACATTTACCAGCCAGTTGCCAAATATATTCACTTTAGTCACATAGTGCGAAATTTGGTTGCAAATGCGAGTGAATTCCTCTTATTGTAGTAGAGGGTTGCGAATTGAGTTTAAGATCAGTCTTGGGATTTAAGAATCGATATCGAGATCGTTCAAATGAAGATCGCGATTAATCGGAAAAAAAATATTTGTACCCACCCCTAGAGATTATTATGCTGCAATTGTGAAAACAACGGCATTAAAAGTTTTAAATGCGGTCTCTTCGGACTTGAGCTGAGCGCGTTAATCCTCTGGGAGTAACCTGAAGAGCACACAGCTCCTCTTGAACTGGGAAAACTTTGCCCTGATAATTTCCTCGCTTAGATACTATTAAACGTTTAAGTGGAAGATGGCACATGGTAAAATGCTGTGTTAAGCCAAAGAAACAATTTAATGGTTGATATTTACTACCAAGTGCATCTAAGTTAATTTATAAATTATTATTTAGTCGTATTGATGATGTTTTATCTATGGACTATTTAATAAAGTGTAACAAATTTAGCTGACGTCACTGTTAGCTTATGAGTGCAATTCAAACTAGGATCACACATCACATATTTAACTGCCCCAGGCAACCAAGTCTTAATATTGGGTATGTACATGATAAGACAAGCATGGACCAGGGGTATGACTCAGTTAGACACAGCTCTGACAGTGCACTCCCTATTGTTTATACAGCAAACAACCAACCAAAAGCCAATCATGTGTTTGTCTGACCAGGACTGTAGCATGAAAGGCCATCAAGATTCACACGTGACCTTGTGAATATATAAGAATTCTATATATTATTGAGATTAACTTTGATTTAAACATGTTTGATGAATATGATCACAAGGGGAAGTCCAGGGGCATGTTGTTTCCAAGAGATCCGGTACCCAAGGATTAGCCACATTATGCCGACTCACTGACAAGTGCCCTCTCCTATCAGAAATTTTTCACATCAGCACAGTATGTTTACCTTCCCCTGTGGTGCGACCAGAAGTGCGTTGCATCAGCAGCGTGGGTCACCCAGTTTCGCTTCCCAAATTGAATACAGGAAGTAATGGCATTTGCATAATCAGTGACAAGCAGGGGCGCTTTAATGGACCTATTGGCCCATGGGCTCGCTGTTCCGTGGAGGCCCCCTTCAAGTTGTTGCCCGAGGAGATGGGTGGAACTGCTGTGCATTGAACATGCGCCACACGGACTCCTTTCACGGTTGTGCACCGTCTGTGTCAACAACTGCATCTCCCGCTGAAAGCGTTTAGACACGCTCCTCCCGAGAACATGGATAGGGAAAAACGGGGTGGCGGATGGCACAAGCTGGGCCCAATGGGAGTTGTGGGCCCCTTGGCTTTAGCCTGTGTAAGACCGTGCATTAATGCGCCCCTGGTGACAAGCGCAATTCAGACATTGCAATTTTCCCTGTAATAATGCATTTTTACTCCACTGATGGTTAGGTTTAGGTTTGAGATATGGGTTAGGGGGTTCAGTTAATAAAATATGCATTCCTCTTCACAGTATTACAACCTGTGCAGCTGAAAACAACTCACTTTTGGCACCCCTCCGTGGACATTACACCTGGAAAATGACACTCACATGTCCCCATACGCCCAGCAACACTTAACGCTTTGGCCACGGGGTGCAGTGTTTCGCATTTCTGTAAGCACAGACTGATCTAGCTAAAGAAAAGTCAATCTGTTTGTAATTTTACTGTAATATCAGTCTGGTTTGATACAGTTTCTATGACTGCACTTAAAAGGGTGATCTACCTATCTAGAGCAGAAAAGAGAAAAAGAATAATAAAGACTGAAAATGTACCCTCCCTTTAAAAACAGGCTGCTATACCTGTTTTGTGTGTCTTGTTCTAGATGAGGGTATGTTCTGATTTTAATCTTCTACATGTACCTTTAAACTCACTAAATCCGGTATTATTATGAGAGGGCCTTCCTCTAATGTGGAACTGTACACTGTAGCATATAGGAACAGTGCTCATGTGTTTCTGTGCCTAATGGCTTGTGGTTTTTATGCCCCATTGCAGCTAGGAGAAAGCAGCATAATTTCTCAGGAAAGACAATGCCCAAATTTGTTCCCTGATTGGATGCACTACTGGTTTTTCATATGAAAGTCAAACATACACACAAAAATTCAGAATGTACACACTGTCCATGCATCCCCAGCTGGCTTCATCCACCCTCCTTTTCTCTCCCTCCCTTAGCTACTGGTCTCTGATGAAGAACTTTTGACATTGCTGATTGCTATTACTTAACATGGAGCTCAGAGGTGGGTTTGCACAACAAACAGATGTTCTTTGATGTCAGCTGCTGTGAGGGGGTGGTGAAAAATGGGAACGTTAAAAAGAAGCAGGAGGAAGGTGTCAGAACTCTAATCACCATGCAGTGCTTTGAAAAAAAAAGTCTTGTAAAGTATTGTATCTCCTAATACAAAAACTGGTATATATTTACTATAATCTTTCCCATTACATGACATAAATATGTATTAGGCACTTTATTAAGAATTCTGAACTGTTTTGTACGGTGTATTGCCTTTGCATTGTTTCTTAGGATTACAAAGCTGACACTGACCTGTTACACTGACCTTATCTTCTCTTTAAATAGGCTTTAAGCCACAGTTACAACATCGGCTAACTGATCCAGAGGCATTGGATGGGAGCTAAATCACATACGCTGTCAACCAAGTGGATTTGCAGCTTCATTCAAGCAAATTTTAAATTATTTTATTTTTTATTTTTTTGCCAACAGCAAAAAATTACTGTGGATTTTCTTTCACTTTAGACAGTTTAGATTATGATATTTCACAAATGCCTCTGCGATTACAGCGAGTAGATCTATTACATAAACCAAATCATATTTATCCAGCTTCTCAACTCCAGCAGTATGATATGTGATTTAGTTATTTGTTAAACCACCCACCCACAAGTGCAAAATATAGCCTCAGCTTTACTTCATGTATGGATCAGCACATTTAGGGTAGTGTGTGTCAACATTGTAGATAATTGATTTTCCATCATGTGTGCTACACCAGTAGTATTTCCAAAATTACTGCATTTAAATAACATAGCATATTACAAAATTCAGCCCAGTAGAGACTGTATTTAAACTGTAAAAGAGTACTGACATTTGATGAAAGCTCAAAAGAAGAATGGGGCAAAATCTTCTATTAAACTTTTTTTGGGAGGCTTGAGAATGTATTGATTTTAGCTTGATAAATTTTTTATATTATTTCAGAAATAGAAATAAATGTCGAATGATAAATGTATTTTATGGGCCACAGCTACCTAGGTTTGATCATGAGTCTTTAGATCTATTATCGGCAGACTTATTTAATGAATTTATTATTCACATATATAATAGAACCTTTTTTTGTTGTTGTTGTTTTATGTCATAAAGCTATTCGTTTGTTTGGAGAAAAGATTGATGCTATGTAATGCCTCTTTAATCCAGGCTTATTTCCAATACTAAATGGTGTCTCAAGACACCAAATGTAATTTCAGTTACAGTTTAATCAACAAAAAAAAAATCGTCCATTTGCTGATGGAGGGTAGTGATGACATTCTAGCTCAGCTAACTTTGACATTTTAGCTTTGACTGGTCAGCTGCCCTTGAGTTAGAGAAAATATCATAAAATGCGATAAACACACCCACTTACACATACTGCCACTAAATCTCACACAATCACACTCATACAGCAAATAGCACGTTACGGAGTGTGACATGTCCAGACATGTCAACTTTGCCAGGGTCTGTGTGGAATACTTTATGATGTCTTATCTCGACAACAAGAAAGAGGAACATCCAGTCAGTTACATTGTAGCCTAAAAATCAACAAGCCTAGATAGAATCTGTGCATGCAGAACTCAAACACCTATCTTTTGTTCCTTGCATGTTTGTTTAATACTTACCCTCAGCTACAATATGAGTGTATCTTCTAAGCTTGGGTTAAAACCATTTATTATATTCAATCCATTCTGCAGAATTCTGCAGATTCCCTGAGCTACAAGTGACAATGTAGTTTTAAGTATAACAGTTGTGTTTCAATACAGTTACTGTTTTATGAACACTGTTTGAATTGAAAATGTTTTCTGTCCTAGAAGAGAATCTCAATGCATTTCCATTTGTTGCATTAAGAAGAGGAGATGCAGCAGAAACATGTTTTTGGCACATCTGTGACTTCAATGTGGCTTTGTCTTTACTGCATTTGCAGTTGCAAGCCCTGAGGCACCGCTTAGAAAGAAAGCTGTAAGATCTGAAAATGGCCTCTGAAGATCAAACAAGTATCCCTTTCCCCAGTGTTATAAGGAAAGAGGAAGAAAGGACGTGCTTAGACATCAGTCCAGTCAAACAATAAAAACAATTTTAAAAAAAAGACTCAAGGTGTCATGAGTTGCTGGATTTGAGGTTGGAATTGGCAGAGAGAGTGTGAAGGGGGCAGAGAAGAAAAAAAAGGAAAGGTGTGAGATAAAGAGGAGATGGTTGACCCTAGATTAGACGGCAATGTAGGCCAGGCCCATCTGGCTTGAGGTTTCTGGACCTGCTGTTTTGGCTGGGAGAGGAAAGCACATAAGCATCCTTTTCTGCATTCCACACATGTCTCAAATCAGCACTGGACACAAGCTGAAATTTTAAGATAGCTAATATGTTTGAGAAGTTGGGAGAATAAGGGAAACTGAGAGGGGCATAAATGGCCAAATAGTGGTACTTTTACTCCATTTCCACCAACAGGTAACCAGAGCTGGTGAACAATCTGGCTCTGTTTTGCTCTCTTCCACCAGAGAAAATGCAGCTGAACAACAGCGATTTAGCATATAACACAAAATTAGATGCCTCCCATAAAATTATGTGATTTTGACAACATTTTTGCAAACCGATATTATGTGGTTCGAATATCAGGTATCGCAGCAGTACTGAGGTGAAATGTCCACTGTGTGGCGCTAAAAGTGAGTTAAATGTTCCCCCAAACAGATGAGGTTAAAGCCCTGTTCACACCGCAAACGGCATCGTGCAACGAAGCGACACAATCCCATTCATTTTCAATGAGAGTGCAGCGACTTCCGGCGACACAAGCTGTCGTGACTGTTGGCGACAGATATCACCATGGGGAGCGAAAAGACAAGTTGAGAAAATTTCAACTTTATGCAAATGACGATACCAATAAGAGTAAAGAGAGATACCAATGAGAGTGAAGACAGAGGAGCTTACGTCATCCATCTCCAGGAAGGGTGAGTGTGAGATACTGGAATCGACTAGAGTGCAGGCAAGATGGAGAAGTTAAAAGTTTCTGTGAGCAATTTCACTGTTCTATATCATTTGTCTGTAACCACATACATAGATATGGCCTAGTGTTCTATACATAGATAATGCTTCATGTTGCACCCCCCCAAATTTCAAGCCAAATCTACGCCCTTGTACTGATATAACGTTTGACTTGTTTAATGATATGATGCAATAAGCATTGCTGCAGGATATATAAAAAGCTCTCCCCTGCAGAATGTGCATTGTTAGAGGCAAAAGAACTGATTCCTTGTCAAACTGGTATGATGTCTTAGTTTTATTGGCAGTATATCTGTAAACAGCATTTCAAACGCTACTATGGCCAGTTGTGCAGTCCACCAATAACGTTTAGAGCAGCGGCAGCAGTAGGAACACCCACCAGCGACACAGATCGCAAAGTCTAGGGACATGCCACCTGCGGTGTGAATGGGGCTTTAGGTTAACACTCTATCAAGTTTAAAATGAACAAAGCCTACCTCCCTACCATTAACTATCTATACTGGAAGGGCTTAATGTGATGGATTGTGACTGTACCTGTTCCTTGTTCCATGTAAGTCATGCTGCAGGCACTTTATTTTATCAGACGAATCAATTCGTGTGTGTAATTTTATGCAACATACATTTATATACTTTTGCTTACATCAAAGCCAGTTTGTGAGGGCATTAAGGTGCTGAATTTGGATGTTTGAACTTTGGATGTTATATGTTCTCAAAACTATGGGTAAGGACTAAACAAAGGCCTTATTAGTTTGTGGGCAGATTGTGTAGTAGCGTAGTAGTTAAATCATCTTTCAGCTCTCGAGTTGGTGGAAACATGGGCCAGTTTGGAGGTTGGCATTTCCCCCGGCCAAGCACCACTTCTGGTGTGACATCCAGCATCATTTGTGTTGGAAAAGGGGTAATAGTGTAATACATCTCAAAACTTGAAAAGTAACTTATGGAAGCAATGAAGAAAAAGTAAAGTCTGGTTGACCTTAGTCAAAGGAAAAACTGAAAGCTGGAATTGAAGAGAGCAGTCCTCGAGAGAGAGACAAGAACAGACACTCAAAGAGAACAGACTAGGGAGGGAGAATCTTAAGTTCACATCAGGACTGAAAAGCTCCTCAGTATTCAAGAAAGAAGAAAAATCCATGGAAACCAGATGCGTCTCAACTTTCACGTATCCCATCTCATTTAATATGCATCTCTAATTTCCTGCTTCAAAGTCTGAAGCTGGAATGTGTGTGTGTGGGCAGGTTTGGGTAATTAACTGGTAATTACAAGGGTATTATGCTATAAATGTGGTTTATGAGGACATTTCTAGTGTTCCCATAATTCAAATCACTTAAAAAACATACTTAACACTGTTTTTTTGAAAATGTAAAAATGCAGAAAGTTTTCTGTGAGGGTTAGGTTTAGGGGTAGGGTTTGGGTTAGGGGATAGAATCTATAGTTTGTACAGTATAAAAATCATTATGTCTATGGAGAGTCCTCATAAGGATAGCCGCGCCTATATATATATATATATATATATATATATATACATACAGTATGTTATGTAACCCATTTCTTATGTTTGATGACACAAGAAAAGATCTGGGTTTCATTCATTTTAACATGCTATCAACCACTTTGACTAATCAGTGGATGTTTATTTCCATTTTCTTTTGAAGTCGTGAAAGAAAGACTGTTTTCATATGCAAGCTTTGATGTAGGGCACATACTTTGGCTTGACATTTATTGTGTTGGAGCACACCATTTGCAAGATATTTACACACCGTAACAAGCCTACATGGCATTCTAACAAATTTCCCCACTGTTCTGGGGTCAGATTAACATGAAAAATGTCATGAGCCACCCTGGTCCCTTCTGCAGAGTCTCATAATAGCTCTAAAGCACAAATACCTCTCTTTCCATCAAAACGGTGACCTTTCCTGCTCTTATCCTGCTGTTAATACCTGAATTAATTTCGCAATGGCTTATATTATCTGCATAACACTAGCCTACAAACAAAAGCTGCAAGCAAAGTAAACATAAGATGTCTTTTGGAAAACTAATACATTAAGTAAACAGACACTTTCCCAGCTCTCTGGGACATGTCCTGCAAAGATGCATTCACATCGACCAGCGTGAGAATATAAGCATGTGGTTTTGCATGTTCCTTCATTCCTATTCAATATTTTTCTAGTCATGAAAGTTGACACTGTGGGTTTTTTCTCAGGACTGTTCTATGCATTAGGAACAGACTCTATTCCATGTCTGATAATTGTGAAATCATTACAGACATTTATGGGGCAGCAGTATCGATGAACTCAACCCATCATGGTACACTGAGTAATTCAGTCCAAATTGGATACACTTATCTAACAACACTGTAACTAAATTTAGTGTGCTAACATAAAACCTTAGGGAACTCCACTCAGAGGATGCATATTGTTTTACTGAAGGTTGCAATTATGATAATTCAGGGTGAATATCAGAATTTTACAATTTAAAGAAAAACGTGCTGCTCTGGTTTACGGAACAGTGTGAAAATGAAAGCTTTGCCAGCACTTTAATCTGAGTCCAACATTTACTCGCCAAACACCAAATGCTAATGAAAATTGGCTCTGGCTACTAAATCAAGTTCAAAATAAAAATTGACAGCTGGCTGGTATAAATTTATAAAGAACTACAACATTACATGTTTTAAGCCAGAATTAATAATCCGATCCTTGCTGATGTAATGCTAACGATTCACATATACATAACCATCCACTAACAAAAACATCTGTCTCAACATCTGGTGCATCTTCTAATGACTTTTATTTCAGTGGAACATTTATCATTCAAAGCTTATTTAAGAAGGTTTTTCCAGAACTCACATATGAGGAACATTACTGTAGCATTAAGTTGCCAAAACAAAAATACGAGGAACAAGTCATGATGGATCATCATGTTTTTTTATACAGGTGTAGTTTCAATGAGAACTGTACTCATTATATTGCTGGAAGTGGCATAATGACATATACACTATCACAAATATGCAACAGCTAAGTAATTCAGTTTTTCAGTAATTCAGGAGTTTTGTAATAAAAAATCATGCAAAATGGCTGGTTTCACTGTTGGTACATTTTCTCAGTTCACCTGCCATTGGCAGAGAGCTCATTTTGGGCCCTGATTATGATACACTGTGGTGGTTCAGGGCAGTTGAAGGCTGTTGTAGTGAACACTGGGAAGTTGTATACTAGTATGTTGTCACCAGGATGGTGACCATATGACACTTGCTTGGGTTGGTCCCCCTTGATTGTGATTCTGCATTGGTCTGGGGGTAATCAGAAGTTTGGGGGGGGGAAGGAAAATCTAGGAAAATCTAGCCCCACGTTAAGGCCCTAGTATACTTAATTTTTGTTAGTTTCGGTCTAATTGTGCATGGTCGATTGCGTTCCCTTTCAAAGTATACTCTTCTGACCTCAAGCAAATACCACTATGACTGCTTTGTGATACTTTTTTAGTACAGTCACAGATGAGGATGGTCCGCGTGTTGAGAAAATCCGGGCCGTGCGTGGACTGTGCTGATGACGAAATTTGCGTCACGCATACTGCGTGCGGAGCGATCAGCAGCGCGGACAACTGAAGAACACTTTGGCCTTTAGACCCGGCCATGGTGCCTGGTTACCCTGACCCCAGAGATAAGTCAACGCCTCTGTTCAGCTTTCTTGTCAATCATGTTAGATGTTCATTGCCCAAACAAACCTTCCAGTGACCCTCCCAACCCTCCATGTGATGCTCTAAATGACTGTCACTATGACATGCCACCAAAATCGCAACGAAAGCATGCTAAACAACATTTAGCAGTGTTTCCCTTAAACAGGGAGGTTCCCATTTCAAGAAAATTTCTCTTTTCTGTCAATAAGATTTCACCACCATAACAGAACAAAGAGTTTATGTCAACTGAAGCTTGGCTTTCTTTGCCTGGATCTTATTTGCATTAGTCAATGCAAAACAGCACAGCTCAATACATGCTAGCAGAATTGCTTTTTCGTGTGAAATTCAAGTTATTTTTTGAAGAAGTAATCTAGATAAAGTTAATCTACACTGAGCTGTGATTTGTGCACAGAAATGGTTTACTTTTAGCTACATTTATAAAACAAATGCAAGTCATGCATTTAAAACATTGTCTTTAGGCTATAAGAAATAGTAGAAAAATGGCCAGTCTATACACATTTTGAGTAGAAGACCTGAAAACTTACAGTGACAGTGCCCAAGCTATGTAATGAGACATTTTTATAGAAAGGATAGTTCTTATTGTTTTAGATTGCAGATAGTTTGTATAGTTCTGTATTGATTAGATAAACTGTTTGAAGTCAAAAATGCTGATAAATGCTCACATGTGACCACACATTCTATATTAGTGCACCAAGTATAGCAACTGTAATTAACCTAAAGTTAGGCTAATATTACTTTGCTAAATAATTGTTTATTCAGATTATTATTACAAAATGTAACTATATATCAAACATTGGTGTCTTTTATCATATTGCTGTTGCCAATGTTTTATACAAGCAGTAAGCCACTCAAGTGTTACAGTGATTTTACCATGGTCTAGTTTGCATTGTGCCTAAGAACCAACCTGGTCTCACAGAATCATGTTTCTATACCTACATTTTTGAAAAAAGATTTATACATGACTCGTAGTAAGTATCACTGCCTTTCCTGGTGAAATGAACACCAGAGGCGCTACAACAACAAAGACTTGTATTCCCTTTCACACAAATCAAGAGTAAAACGGCAGATTATCCATTCATAAACACTTGCTTTTGCCCTTTTCCTGACACAATGCTATTATGACATATAAACACCTTTACTATGGGGAAAGACTTGTGAGGCCACACATTTTAACCTTTGTATTACATAACCAACTACATATACAAGCTTGTTCAAACATGATTAAATTGCGCAGTAGCTCAACTGACAGAGTGTTGCACTTGCAATTCAAAGAACTGGGGGTCTTGAGTCAACACATGAGCCAAAAGTGTCACAGAAACACCACAAAATGACGTAGTTGCATTAGCAATTGCATTTTTCATCTCACTTTTGACACTATCGGTTAGGTTTAGGTTTAAGGTTTAGGTAGGGAGGTTATTAAGGCTTAATGCTTTAATACAGATCAGTAGTTTGTCATCCATAATGCAAAAAAACACCACAAACCACAAGCACAGGGTGTGTTTTTAGTGTAAATTTTAAAGACATCAAGGTCACTCATAATGCTGAGTTCATTGTTAATGTTTGGATTTCAAAGTCTAGAAGTGTCATAGGAGATGTCCCATCCGTATCAGTCGCTCTACATGGCTATTTACACTTTTTCGGGCTCTGCCATCAACACAAACACATATTCCGGCCAGAAAACTCCAATCCTGTTTGGAAGAGGTGATGTCAAAGTCACCATGGCAACTGCTCTTAGAAATGATGTCTCTGCGTTCATTCTCCCCTCTCTGCCTCTGTTCATGTGACATTCAAGCGCAATATCTTTTTGTCATAATTAATGCCCAAGGCATTACTGTGCTGGGGCCAAGGACACACAAGGAGGTTTGCAGGTTGGGGTGGGGGGGGCGTGTCTGTGGGGTTCAAGTGGGGTTTGGGGGGGTGGGGGTTTTTAGAGAACATTGTGGCAATGCTATTGTGAAACTGGCCATGTGAATGATCTCTTTGTCACTTTAAAGCAATTCTTATGCACTGTAGCATCAGTTGAAGAACAGTGAGGAATTAAAGGGACAGTTCAACCAAATATTTTTATTCTGTTATAATTTACTAACACTTATGACTTTCTTTGTTCCATGAAACACAAAAGTTAGGCACAATGTCCAAGCCGCTCATTTCCATATAATGAGAGCGAATGGGGACTAACACTGCACAAAAAAATGTGAGTATAAGAATAAAGTAGTTCAAATGACTCATGCATAATATTTAAACACTTCTGAAGCCATTCCACAGTTTTGTTTGAGGAACAGACTGAAAATGAAGTCATTTTTCACCGACAATTTTCCACTTTGCTGTTGCTCTCATGTCCAGTTTGGACAAGGATACAGTAAGTAAATTATTTTTCACTTTCATTATTGGGTGAACTATAACTTTAAATATAGCCTTGCAGTTTCCATTTGTCCTCTGTGATTAATGGAATGTCAATGAACAGGAGCCAAAAGAAGAAAAGATTATGGATAAGTGCGATCACCATGGTAATAGATGTTGGGTCACAATGAGTTTGAGCATGAACAACAAGATTTTCATAGATTTCCACAGTGAAAGACTGACAATGCAGACTGCCTTTTCTTGCTTAACCCCCAGTCAGCATTTATAGAGCGATCTAACCTTAAAAACGATCTTAAATGATCTTAGCTAAAATGAGGTTTAGATGAGGCAGAGAGAAAGTGGAAATGTAAATATGATAGTGCCTACTCTCACAGCCAGATGCCAGAAAAAGTTTGTCAAAACAACACCTGACTCATGCACTTAGTGTTTTTTTTTTTTTTTTCTACACTAGGATTATTAGGTTCATCTAGTACAGTGGATCCCAACCCTGTTCCCGGAGGGCCCTCAACACTACACATTTTTTATATCTCCCTTTTCTGATACACCCAATTCAGGTCTTGGAGTCTCTACTAACGAGCTGATGAGTTGAATCAGGTGTGTTTGATTAGGGAGATATCCAAAATGTGTAGAGTTCGGGGCCTCTATGGTTGGGAACCACTGATCTAGTACATTTATCACTGTGTTTATCAGATGAATAAAAGAACAGGCAATAACATTTTAATGTATTTTACACCAGCAGCTCTGAATCCCACAAACAGCTCAAAGGCATCTGCATGCCACTTTCTCTGCTCACAATTGCATTGCCACCCAAAACACTGCAGCCAACATCAGCATGCAACACCGCACGCAACCCCTCTTGATTGTCGGGAGATCCTCTATTGATTCGCCACAGACGCGCATATTACGCAATACAATGGCTATTTATAGAGCATGGTCTCTATGACGAATTAATAACACCCACATATCTTTTGATAACGGATGTGGATGATGCTGTCCGTACTCTGAGATCATTAAATAATTGAGCCGTGAGAGAATGATAATCCAATAAAGCATGTCATCAAATCTCCTTTTTTAATCCAGATCAGTCAACGTTGCCTCTAAAGTCTGCATCTGTTCCTTAGAAACTGGCCCGCCAAATAGGGTCTGGTAGTAATGTTAAAACACAAACTGCAAATGTGTTGTCAGAGGTTGTCAGGTTGACCAGTGATTCCTTAGGGTAACAAAATAATTAGGCTTATCAGCTTTAAAGGAATAGTTCACCCAAAAATTTAAATTGTCTCATTGTTTACTCACCCTTATGCCATCCCAGATGTGTATGACTTTCTTGTATAACACAAATTAAGATTTTTAGAAGACTTTCTCAGTTCTGTAGGTCCATACAATGTAAGTGAAAGGGTGCCAAAATTTTGAAGCTCCAAAATCCACATAAGAGCAACATAAAAGTACTCCAGATGACTCTGGTTTTTAAAGCAAAATCTTCTGAAGCGATATGGTAATGGTTTATTTTTATGCCGTTTGTGATAAATTGTTACACTGATAAAGGAAAGCCGTTTAATGCTTTTACATGACCGCACACATTGTTGGCTCACAAACTCACCATAGATGTGCAGTGATTACTAACATCCGCTATAGCGCCCCTTGTAGCAATGTTGAGAATGCAACCCGCATTCTGTTTTCAGTTGTGGTCTGACACCTTTTTGGAGCACAACAACGTGCAAAATCGAGCTTGCGTAGATATGGTCTGCTTTAACATACTTCCGTTATGTACGTTTCAGCCTTAACACTATACTTTTGATTTCTTCAGAGTACTGGTATTTCCTTCAGGAAATTCAAATTTAGTTTATACTTCACAGTTATAGCCAAGTCCAAGGATTGGGAACATTTCAATAGTATGATGCAGAGGAAATCAGATTTAAAGGTCAAACTAAAATCCAAGCTTTTACAGCGTTGGTCTGCCATCATTTATTAACATAGTCCGGAAGCTGTTTATGCATTCATTGATTTTGCTTTCTCTTCTGTTAGTGAAAAGAAAAGCTTCTGAGAAAGTAAGATTACTGGGAGAAGAACCAGAGATGAATAGAAGGAGGGTGGGCAGGAGATTAACGGAGACAGAAGGAGACATGTCATTCTAGTTTCAGTTTAAGGTAACTTTAATGGCTCTCTGTGAAAAATCTTGATTAGAAAATCCATAACACATTAATACATTTTTATTCATCCAGTATTGTAATGTCCAGTGTATTATACTGAAGTTAGATTTTACAATTTTCTGGAATTTTGTTTTTAGTGCTGTGTGGTTGTTTGCCCCCCATAACACTCTATATGACGATGGTAGGGTGTTGTGGGTGGTTGCCACGGCACTGTTCGGTGGTTGCTAGGTGGTCAAAGTCAAAAGAGCACACCCCAAGTCTTTATTGATATGCCGGTCCCTAGTTTTGGCTCAGGTCCCTCCTTGGTTTTCATTAGGTGAAAATTATGAGTCTTACAAGCTAAAGTTTAAAAGGTTAGGGGTTTGTTCAATCCCTAACCCTAAGCATACACAACAATAATAGTGACGCTTGCTTTAGGAAAAAGAAAAACACTAATAATTTAAAAACTAGAAATTACATACTTAGAGAATAATAATCTGTGCGTGGGCAAAACAATTCTGTAACTTGGTTTCACTTCTATAAGGACTCCAC
Source organism: Myxocyprinus asiaticus (assembly GCF_019703515.2). Taxonomy (NCBI): domain Eukaryota; kingdom Metazoa; phylum Chordata; class Actinopteri; order Cypriniformes; family Catostomidae; genus Myxocyprinus; species Myxocyprinus asiaticus. The sequence continues at coordinate 43,916,871 of NC_059356.1, read as the reverse complement.
TATTAACTCAATAGATGAGATCTTTGCGTAAACCACAGGGCAAGTGCAAACTGCTTTCGCACACAAGCCCATGAAACCTGTCAAATCTAGCCCATCATTAAAAGAATTGGGCTCAATTGGTTTGTAATTACTATGTGAGTGCCGAGTGTTGGGTTGCCTTTGTCTTTGATCGTGGCTGATTGAATGGGAAGCTGGTTAAAATGTGTGCCTTGTTGAGATTCACAGCCCTGGAAATGAGCCTTTGTGAATATGAAATTCCTCTGTGGTTCTCATTATGGCTGATGGATGATAATGGTCCAGAGAAAGTAGACAATACTGACATACTCAGCCGCTTAGCCAAAATAACAATCAGAAGAAAGAGAAGGGAATTAGAGATACACAGTCGTTACCTACTGGAAAAGAATGTAGGTGCTTTTATATTATAAGTTTCACATTTCTGCCTTTAAACCCTCATTCACTTCCAGTGTTGATGGGGTATAACTAGTTTTGAACTGAATGCTCCTTTAAACCAGCATAAGCTGGTTTGCTGTCCTTAGCTGCTTTCTTCATCTGGTCTAGCTGATCTCCCAGCTTGTCCACACTTCTGACAAGCTAAAATGTGCCCCAAACCCCTAAAAACAACCAACTGACCAGCCACACCATGCCTGGAGACCGGTAGGCTGTTTTAAGCTTTTTAATCAGCATTGCAGTTGTGTATTAAGTGGGATAGTCAGAAAAGAGCTTAATATTGCAAAATAAACATTTAGGCTGATACAAGACCTCTGTACGATTGTACATTATCCCTTACATAACACATGCATCCAGCTACTATACGGTTGCTTCCTGTATTGACTGTCATGTTTGGAGTGTACACAGCAAGCGAGCGAGCCCTTAAGTAGACTGAGTCCCAGCCCGATGCAATGAATAGATGCTAAACAACCTCTGTTGGCCGTGGGTGTATTCGCTGGGCACCTCTCCCTCTAATCCAAACAGAAATGCTGTGCGCTAGCCCTATGCTCTTGTTATTAATAGGCAGGCTAAGCATTTCACCTAACAGGAAGCGGCTGCTGGTGCTTCCTAAAATGCCTGGCTGAAATCAAACAAACACTTGCTTATTTCTGAGCGGCGTGTTTATGTAAGGGGGGCAGGTGCTGGATTATATTCACACAGATGGTCTCTTTTTGTTTGTTGTGTCGTAACATTAAGTGGCAGAGAGTTGGGCTGGTGTTGCACTAGTGTGTGTTGGTTTGAAAGATGGGGAAAAAAGATGTGGTTTATGATTGTGTAATTTTCGGAGAATTCAATTTCACAAGACATATGTGAAACAGGAAGTAGAGGGTCATCAGATAATGTCCAGAGTCAGTTTGAGGTGCCAGTGACCCTCTCTGGGTGGTAAACATGAGGTCTGGTCCACTCAGTCCACTGAAACTCATCAAGGCAAAGGCCTAAACACTTTATAAATACTTGAATATTAAATCCTTACACCAACTGGTTCATTGAAGATTTACTCAAAGTAGGTCAAAAAATTGCAACTTAGATGTGAGGTGTTTAATTTCTGCACAGCACTGAAAGGAATAATAGTTCTGGTGTTAACAGTATCTATTCTTTAAAATATACATGATTGAAAACAGACAATGGAAGTGCTTCCAATGTTTACTGAAAACCTTAATAAGTTGACTTTACTCAATTGATTGAGTAAACTCATTCCCTCAGTTGAACTGAGTAATGGCATCTCCAAAACTTGTGTAAATAAGTTCTCTTAACTTGGTGTTCATTAAGAATGAACTTAACTACTTAAGTTAAGCCAACTAGATGCAAGTAGACTTAACTCAGATTTGCTATATTGTTTAGGTCAATCATTAAATAAACTTAATTCTCCACAGAAATGCATATATACCTGTAATTCAGTTGTAAATGCACAAGGTGAACTGAAATAGAGTTAACAGGGTCCAACTTGAGCAAAGGGGACACAGATCACCCCAATGGTGACATCACATAAAACAACTAGTATTTGCAACAAAACAACATAATTAATACTACAAAAGAGCTAAAACCTCTATAAATTCTTAATAACAACTATTTTAATGCCCCATAAGTACCCTTTGACCAAGGAAACATAAATAAATAAAGCACAAGGGATTGTGGATATTCCCCATAGGCTCAATTTTGTACTCAATCGTTTGAGTTATTAACACCTAAAATCTTAAGCCTATAAATTTTTAAGTTAAATAAGTTCAAGGAACGTAGATATTGATTTATGAGCCCAAAACTTGACATTTCAAGTAATGTTTAATTAAGACAACTTGAATTTTACAGTAATGACAACATTAGGGTAACAGTGTAGAAGAAAGTTAAAGCAAAGTTCAAGGAATTTTTAAAAACAGTGACTAGAGGGGTACTGCAATTTTGTTCCTAGATGTTTTTCCTGCATCAGCTATTTAAGTTCAATATTGAGGAAACACACACACACACACACACACACACACAAAATGCTCAGTCTATGAAAATGCAGAATATAGCCTTTTGTACTTTCAAGTTATCAAGAAAAGAAGGAAGGAAGGAAGGACATATAAAAAGAAGGAAAATAAAATAAATCCATACCTGCGACAGAGGCCCCTCACCTGAAGGCCTTGTCATTAAAACCATTTTAGGCCCCAGCTCAACCCATAAAACCAATTGTGAGTCATGCATTGAGATCAAGCAGACAAGCAAACATGAGTGTGCTGTACCCTGGGGGATAGACAAGGCCACCTGAGAGTTATGGAGCAATGAGAAATGACAGTTAGCTGTTGCTGGGTAGAGAATCTCCACCCCTCCATATGACTGGCTGTCACTATGTTTGAAACACCGCCCCTCTCAAAGCTCTTGAATTAGGGCACCGGGGACACACTGATGATGTAAAGGAACTTAAAAGTCAGTGTTACTTGTTATGATCATTGGAATATCCTCTCAAGGGGAGACTACTGCATTCTGTTGCAAATGTTGAGACATGGAAAAGACACACAGATGGATATGTTTAAGGGTGATAAGGTGGCTGAAGGGATAGTTCAGTCAAAAATGAACATTCGATCATCATTTATTCACCTTGTGTATTTTAAACTTTTGCCATACAGCAACAGCTGGTAGTATCCAAGGCTGTCAAGCAACAAAAAGGGAACAAAAAATAAATAAATAATGTAATCCATATGATTTGTGCGCTATATTCCAGGTCTTCTGAAGCCATTTGAAAGGTTTGCATTGGAACAGACTGAAATGTAAGTCATTATTCACTGATAATCGTGCAACCAAAATTTAATAATTGTGCATCTTGTTTGGTCACTACTAGGGCTGTCAATCGATTAAAATTTGTAATCGAATTAATTACATGATATGCCAGTTAATTATTGGAATTAATTGCAATTAATCGCATACATAAATATTTGCTGAGAAAGCCCCTCAAATAACAATACTTCAAAATATAATGATTAAATAGTCATAAATAGTTAGATTTAAATAATTGTAAATATCATATATATTAAAAAAATAATACAGATAATTAAAATGCATTACATTATTGTGGCAGACGAGAAAAGTATTGATAAGATAATGCAAAAAGTGGCCTTAGAAGGCAATATATTGTATATTTCCATTTTATTGAACATAAGCCTATCATTGGCCTACAGTCTTCAGCAATCCATTTTGCTTTTGAATAATTTAATATGTCTGAGATAGATTTATTATAAGGGCTTGTCTAAATATGCGTTAATGTACACATGCGTCATACGGATGCTTTTGGAGCGTCTTACTTTGGTTGCATCACATCATAAACACAGCTTTTTTTGGTCGCTGTATAAAGTTAAATGTAGTTTGAAACAGAAAAACCCGTTTGATATCCCTGCTTTTGGAATTGCACTCCATCCATCTGTGTTTGAATGCAAGAAAGCAGTCTTGTACTGTCGCTAGTGTCAAGCATGCGTGTGGTTTGTTGTCCGTACAGCTGCGCCTTGCCTATACAGCTGGAGTTTTTCTTACTGCCCCCTGCTGAAAACAAGTGGTACTTCAAACTTGAATTGCTCTGATGGTAGGATTATTCAATATTACGGTCCTGGGATATGATTAATTGTGTACATTTTTTAATGAGTTATTTTTTATAGAATAAATTACACTGAATTAATGCATACAATTGACAGCCCTAGTTACAACACAGTTTTTGCTTTGACATCAATGACACTGAAGATCCGTTTTTGAATCTGGACACAGACTAGACGGGCTAGACGCAAGTTTCGCCGGAGGTGAAGATAACTCTACAGTAGTTGTATTAAGTCTACAGTATTTGTTAAACAAACACAAGTATGGAAGTTATGTTAAACACAAGATGTTATGTTGATAGATTTTAAAACAATCATACAGACTACCTGAACTTATTGAATCAAAAGGTTCTGAATGATGATCTGTGCGTCTCTTCTACGCGCAACATTTAAACAGCTGAAAATCAATTTTATAAAAATGTAAAAGCCAATCTAAACTATAACTTTAATTTGACTGCTTTTCTATCTCCCAAATATGCTGTTGGAGCAATGCAGTTTCCCTTGTTTGAAAGAGGGGTTTTACTAGTGCAAAAGTAAGTAGTGATTAGTTGGCAAAGCCATTAGAGAATTTATTCTTCACACAGTGTAAACTGTCATGTCCCATACTATTTGGAAAACTGATTACATAAGAAGCTTTGTGTGCAGTGTTATCAGTATTAAACATGCTGTTAAGTAGTCAGACATCATTTTGAGCAAAGACAGAATGCCCTGAAGAAATAAACAGCGCATGAACATATGCTCTGAATAGTAATTATGTTTTGTAAGTTTAATGAAATAATATTAATTGAACTTCAAGTTAGATAAGAGAGTTTTAAAACAATGGGCATTGCTCTGCATCCAGCATCCACACATTTATTACTGTTGTAATAAAATAAAATTAAATTAAATTAAAAATTAGATTAAAAATTAAATTAAATTAAATTAAAAAAAATGCACTAATCCTATATTTCTGCAGCACTTGTATTATGTTTTCTTTTGGATTAATTATTTTTGCTTGAATAATACTTTTTTGCACATAGTCAAGTCAAATTTATTTGTATAGGGCTATTCACAACAGCCAATTTTTCAAAGCAGCTGTACATGAAATTATGCTAAAATAGAAACTGAATTAATATAATGCCAATATTAGTTATACATGTTTAGAACTATTAGTGGTTAAAATAAGTAAACTAAGTAAGTGTTGTGTGTCAATGGTTAAACAAAATGATTTTGTATGAACTATAAGTTTTAGTGTTTAAGTCCTAGAAGTCTTCCTGAATTTACTAAGGAATACACATAGATGCATTGTTCTTTGATTTTGGCTGATAAAGGCTTCTGTTGGTGGTTATTTCATTTTCTATGTAATTCTTTTTTTTTTTTTTAAAGGCAGTTGACCCTTCTTTGACCAAGCTGATATAGGTATCATTCAGTGAGGAGCATCGCAGTCTGGCTGGAAGCTTATGGCAGGTAATTTTGGTGAACTTCTTTTCTGAGCCCATGCTTCAGACAGTGGCTGATGAAGAATCCCATGTCTTTGAGTTTGCATCAATTCATCCTCTGTGAAGTCTGTCTTAGTAGACTGAAGTAAAGTCTGGCTGACACATGCTGCAGTTGGTCATCATCACTCAGTGACTCGTAACAGTGGGAGTCGGACATCAGGCAGGATTGAAAATGAATCTGGCAGGCTCCAGTAACTTCGGAATATAATCCTGAGGTTTAGACAGGGATTGAAATAGATTAAAATTATCATAGATGCCATTCACTTTAAAGCAGGGTTAAAGAATAAGAGAAGTATTTTCGGTTCCGGCAGACCTAACTAAAGCAGCATAACTATGAATTGAGGGATAAATTAGGTTTATGCCTAGCTGAATAGATAAGTCTTTAGTCTAGACTTAAACTGAGAGAGTGTGTCTGAGTTCCGAACACTGCTTGGAAGACTACTCCAAGGAGCCAAATATGAAAACATTAAAAATATCACTGTAAATTGTAGCAACACCTCCTCCTCGACCTTTCAGATGAGGCTCATGTTTATAACTATAACCTGAGGGAGTACACTCATTTAAACGAAACTCTTTAATCCTGGTTTCAGTCAAACAGAGCGAATCCAAACTATGATCTATAATAATTTCATTTACAATGAGTGATTTGGATGAAAGTGATCTAATGTTTAGTAGCCCTACCTTTATTTGATGTTTATCTTCAGTTTTTTTGTTTGTTTTTTTTTTTAAATTTGACATCAATAAAACATTTTCTAAATGACTTAATGAGGGTTTTGTGTTTGGTAGTTCGGGGAACAGACACAGTCTCTATATGATATATAGGTGATACATTCTCTATTTGTTGTAGTTTATGTGACCTGTGTGATGTTTCAAGGCAGCTAGCAGACATTCGGATTAGCCAGTTTGTCTGCTTCCTGCCCTGGGCCACAGTTAGTCAAATACTATCACTATTAAGACCATATCAAGCCAAATTACTAGAGAGGAGAGTGCCACCTTCCCTGGAGAGATGGAGTCTGTCTCTCTTTAGCAGGTCAGATCTTCCCCAAAAACTGTACCCATATTCCAATTGTCAATGAATCCTTTGCTATTCTCCGGACACCACTCAGACATCCAGCCAGATTTGGATAAAAGTATCTGCTAAATGACTAAATGCAAATGCAAAAAAAATAAATAAATAAATAAATTAAACTGATGGCATACTAGTGAAATATGCACTGGACAAGAAATAAACAATTAACAAATCTGTATGGATACATCCTGCAAAACCTTCGGAATAATGTCAGGTTTTTAAAGCTATGAGATCTTCAAACCAATGCCCAGGCCCAAGACACTCAACATGTTTACTTTACAATGCTCAACAGATATGACAACTTGAGGAGCATGAAGCAGTGTGGGCTGCCATTATGGATGGGTAAACAGCTGAAAGCACAGGGAGAAATAAATTATGAAGACTTTTTTAGCATCTCTATGCTGCAGAGGTCAGTATGCAATGAGATTAGTAAATCTGGCAGTAACCCACACTTTTAGCATAGAAGGATTTCAGAACCATGAAGAGAAAGAATTTTAGACAGACTCCTGCCGAGGTTCAGTTATGTTTTTTACCAGTCACTACAGGATAAGAGATTGATTTTAAAAAATATAATTAATTCCTCTTACAACAATAAAAATTCTAACTATATTTTTATATTTTCTAAAAAAAAATTGTAAGTAAAAGAAGTTCCTATGATGCTAGGGTATCTAATCTCAGCTAATTTTGCATACACTGACTCACATCTATAATATTTTAAAATAAACATGCCTGGTTTATGAATGAATGGGTTCAGTATGAATTAAACCTGTTCAAAAATGGGTTAAATGTCTTGCTGAAACACAACACTACGCAACAATCCAAAAATATCTTCTAGGGTAAAAGTCCGTACCATAGTATGACACATTAAACATCTCTGTCGATTGGTGGACCTCACAAAACACAGGTGTACTCCCACCTTTGGCTTTCAGATGACCAGAAATGGCGAACATGAACTTCTGTAAACCAACAACTGCAGAGTAAACTCACGTATGCCAGTAAATTAACCAGTCAGACAAAAAATCCACACTTGTTAGGAACACCTACTCATGTTAAGGTCACAATGTTTAACTATCACTGTCACAAAAAAAAATCTGTTATTATTTACTCACCCTCAAGACCATTCATATTACCATGACTGATAAGTTCACACAAAATCCCCCAAAAATCACTACAGATATATCTTAAGAGTAGTCCATATAACTTGTTATTTCCATGTCTTCTGAAGCCACACGTTAGCTTCGAGAAACAGACAATTTAAATTGTTCTTCACTGATAATCTTCAGCTCTGCAGACGCTCATGTCTAGCCCATGTTTGAATCCAGAAATTAAAAATGCCGTGTTGCATTCAGGTCCTACATACGTAAAAGCAATGCCATTTCAGCATCAATGACATCGCCGTGCCGTTTTTTAAATCTGGACACGGACGCTGGCAAGACAATAGTGAAGATTATCAGTGAATCACAACTTAAATTTCAGTCTGTTTGTGACGCAAAGCTATCGTATGGCTTCAAAAGACTTGGAATATAGCACTCTGAAGGCATACAATAGGTTTTGGTGGGAAACAACCTGAAATTTAAGTATTTTAAAGTTAAAATCTTGATGTCAGTGCTTTCGTGAGCACAAGAGAAGTTGGTCCAAATTGGCACGCATTCACACAACAACTTGTGTTCTTCAACTTGTGTTGATACTTTTAGGTCCTTTTTCACTATCCACTTATTTTGTATTGAAAAGATGGCTCGCAATATTCATTAAAACATCTCACTTTGGTTCTGCATATGAAAGAAAGTCAAACGGTTTTAAACAACATAAGGGTGCGTAAATTATGACAAAATATTTGCTTATGGGTGAACTATCCCTTTAACACATTTTTAAATGCAGAACAATGAAGTGAAAGCCATTCTCTAAGCAACTAAATGTCAAAGCATATGAAATAAATAAAACCAAAAGGTTGTCACTATCTTATCACAGCCAGTAAAACATGAAGCTGTTCAACAGGGGGTCATTCACAGCGATCTGTGTAAACCATGTGCACTCTTCCTTCATTTTTCCATGCAAATCCAACACCCCCTCCCATCCCTTTGCTCTGGTCCATCCATCTGTTCCTACTCACAGGGGGTATATGGATAATTCTTGAGCGGTACAGGAGGAAAAATCAGCAGGAGTTGGATAAGGACTATCAGATATTTGCAATGCAAACAGCCGGAGCGTGATGTGGTTCCAACCCCTCAGGATTCTGGTCTTTGGCAATCATTTACTAGATTGTAGCGAAAGAGGACTTGAGCTCCTTGTATCTAAAGGGCATTTGGAGTGCAATTAGAATGTCAGCTGCATTTCATGTAACAAGAGTTTAGCATACACACCTGACAGTCACAACGTATACGAACAACCTCGCTGGCAGCTTGCACACAAAACATAGGGAAATTAGTGGTAAATCATTTGTGGTCAGGTTAAAAGGGAAAAGCATATGTAGGAAAAAGTATATAGGCAAGACTGGGCCTAGTTGTCACATGAGAAAGTTGTCACAAGAGCCATATATCTCAGTAACTATTAGGTTTTGAGTCAAAAGTCCAATACACGATACACAAATGCATGTTTTCTTCAGTAGTGGTTTTGTATGTTGGTTTCATTCACCTAGTTCAAAACTGTCATAAATTAGGATATCATCATAAGTATAGTATCATTATATTTTTGTCAAAGCTATTGAAATGAATGGAATAAAATGACACTGGGCTACATTAAGGAGTGAAGGTAGATATTAATAGGAAGGTTTTCAGAACAAGAGTAGTTTTCATAAATGTAAGTTCGGGTCAGTGTTTTTACTCACCCTCTTGTTGTTCCAAACCATATGGCTTTCTTTTATATGTAAAGCACAAATGGATACATCTTAATGAATATTCCGGTCCATAATTTCAATACAATGGCTGTTGAAAGTGACTGACTTAAAAGTAGGTGGCGATATGCACGAAGAATGCGAATCGCCAAAAAACAAAAGAAGAAGAATGTGGAAGTGAAAGTGGAGATTTATAGTAAAAAAGGACTTAAATATTGATCTGTTTCTCACCCACACCTATCATATCGCTTCTGAAGACATGGATTAAACTACTGGATATGGATTACTTTTATGCTACATTTATATGCTTCTTGGAACCTTCAAAGTTTTGGTCACCATTGACTTGCACTGTGTGGACCTACAGAGTTGAGATATTCTTCTAAAAATCTTTGTTTGTGTTCTGCAGAGGAAAGAAAGTCACACATCTGGGATGGCATGAGGGGGAGTAAATGATGAGAGAATTTTCATTTTTGGGTGAACTTTCCCTTTAACGAATGGAAACTTTTTGTAAAGTGTTTCCATATTAACTATAATATGTTCCTTCAAGTGTTGTCATGTCAGATGTGTTTGCAGTAATGACATTAAATAGACTGACTAAGCAAACAACTCCATGACTTTAAATATTTGAAGGGTAGTACATGATTGGCAGTTCAAACGTGGAGACCAGAAAGCAAAGCAAACAGCATTTAAACAGTCAGTACTGGCTATGAATATTGCTTATATACATTGGGAATATAAGACGCGGGCACAGTTATAATTTCCCCAGACTGATTTAATGAGAGCCTTTATCTCACATTTAATGGTACAACTCTGTGGAATTAGCCGAGTAGGATAAATTAATTACTTTGGGTGTTGATCAAGGTTTGGTCTTGCTTGACTGTTCTAGAAACAGCCTCTCTTAGCCCCCTAGTGACACATAATAGCCATAGCACCCCTTTAGTTCCCATGTTAAAAGGGATAGTTTGCCCAAAAATAAAAAATCTGTTATCCTTTAGTCACTTTCATGTTGTTCAAACCCGTATGACTTTCTTTCTTCTATGGGACACAAAACAAGATGTTAGGCAGAATGTTAGCCTCAGTCACCATTCACTTTCATTACATCTTTTTCCATACAATGAAAGTGAATGGTGACTGAGGTGAGGCTAACATTCTGCCTAACATTTGTGTTCCATGGAAGTGTAGGGCATCATTGAGACTAAGCAAAGGAAGGTAGAAGCCAATTGGTAGTCTTAAGTGCAGGGAAAAGGTAAACCCAGGACAACAGTACTTGGGTAGCAGACAAATGAGCCAGGCAAAAGAATATTAGTTGAGACAGGAGGGCTGACAAACTCCTGAGTGTAAGCACAAGCACTGCATTGACTGGCTCCCCGGCGGGAGTTGCGTTGATATTGCAGTGAGTGGCACAGTATAAGCTGGAGCTGCCAGCAAAACTAGGGAACCAAAAAATGTAGAGTGCTATAAAAAAATTATGCAGCACTTTTTAGAGAGCACATTTTTTTCTAAATGTTTCAGCAGTGCTATCCCTTTCCAGAAGCTGAACTAAAAATCACATTGAGGGGGCATTTGTGGTCAATATTTTTGTATGTAGCACATGGAACAGAAAAAAGAGAAATCTATTTTTGCATAGAAACCTAAAATCATAAGTTTGTGACCTTGAAGGAGAAATGTTAAATGACTACAAGGTAAAAAATTAAAATTAAAATTAAAAAAAAGCATCTAAAGGAATTGTTCACCTAAAAAAGAAAATTCTCTCATCATTTACTCACCCTCATGCCATCCCAGATATGTATGACTTTCTTTCTTCTGCAGAACACAAATGAAGATTTTTAGAAGAATATCTCAGCTCTGTTGGTCCATTCAATACAAGTGAATGGTGACCAGAACGCCAAAAATCATATAAGGGCAGCATAAAATAATCCATATGACTCCAGTTGTTTAATCCATGTCTTCAGAAGCGATATGATAGGTGTGGGTGAGAAACAGATCAATATTTAAGTCCTTTTTTACTATACATTCTCCTCCCTGCCCAGTAGGTGGTGATATGCACGAAGAATGCAAATCGCCAAAAACAAAAGAAGAAGAATGTGAAAGTGTAAGTGGAGAATGATAGTTAAAAAGGAGCCACACCAGAGATTATTTAGCAATCCATTTAAACTGAATGGGAGAAATTGGAATGCCCAACGGTCAACGGATGTAGAAATGAAGTCCCGCCTTCAGGTAAAAGAACGAATCACCTTTTACAGACAGACATCACCTGTCAATCAACGAACGTGCATGCGCATTAGCTATACAAGCTGGGAAAAATTCATTGATTAGCATATTCTGAGGTAAAGAAGCACAATTTATGATTCCATTCAAGTAGATTGGAGCTGCACTGGCATGCTGCTTGTTTACATAGAAAAATAGCTCCCCATGAGCATTCCAAAGATGGCCACCGAGTGAACTGACTTGCTATAAAGACTTTGGTCGCACTTATCATATTGCTTCCGAAGACATGGGTTTAACAACTGGAGTCGTATGGATTAATGCTGCCTTTTTGTGGTTTTGGAGCTTCAAAATTTTGGTCACCATTCACTTGCATTGCAATTTAAGACTAATAACAATTTGACGAGTTAAAATAACAAGGCAATGTGAAACGGGAGATGTTAAACAGGTGAGGCAATCATGTCATAGTATATAAGGAGCCTCCAAAAACAGTCTAGTCCTTCAAGAGCAAGGATCATTTGAGACATGTCAATTTGCCAACAGATGCTTCAGTAAATAATCCAGCACTTTGAGAACAATGTTCCCCAAAGACAAATTGGAAGGATTTGGGGCATTTCACTGTCTACAGTGCACAATAGAGTTACAAGATTCAAGGAATCTGGTCAGATCTCAGTGCTTAAAGGGCAAGAAGAAAACCGCTTCTGAATGTGCGTGATCTCTGATCCCTCAGACATCACTGTCTTAAAAAATGACATTCCTCTGTAATGGATATCATGAACATGGGCTTGGGATAACTTTAATAAACCTTTGTTAGTCAACACCACTCGCCACTGCATCCACAGATGCAAGTTCAGACTTTACAATGCAAAGCAGAAGCCATATATCAACACTGCCCAGAAGCGCTGCCGACTTCTCTGGACTCGGTCTCATCTTAGATGAAAGTAGAAGAGTGGAACCGTGTTTTTTGGTCCGATGAGTCCACACTTCAAAAACTTTTTTAAAAACACAGCCGTCGTGTTATCTGGGCCAAAGAGGAAAACGGCCATCCAAGCTGTTATTAGCGTCAGGTCCAAAAGCCAGTGTCTGTATGGGCCAGGGGTGTGTCAGTGCCCATAGCATGGGTAACTTACACATCTGTTAATGCAGACAGATATGTACAAATTTTGGAGCAGCATACACTGCCATCCAGCACAGCACTTTCAGCAGGTCAACTTCAAACCACATACTGGCCGAATAATCAGAGAGTGCGGGTGCTAGATTGGCCTGCCTGCGGTCCTGATCTTCTCCAATTGAGAATGTGTGGCACATTATGAAGCGCACAATAGGGAAACGAAGGCCCTATACAATTGTGCAGCTGAAGACCTGCAGAATTGATGAATGGGGAAAATTCCACTTTATAAAATTTACAAACTTGTGTCTTCAGTGCCCCAATGCTTAAGTGTTATTAGAAGAAATGGTGATGTTTCACAGTGGTAAACACTCGACTGTCCCAAATTTTTTGGAGCATGTTGCAATCATCTGATTTGAAATTACTGTACATTTTCAACAAAAAAAACCAAACAATGAAATTCACAAGGTAAAACATCATATAATGTGTAGTTGTAGTGCTTTCAATATAGCAAAGGGTGAATATAATTTTACATAATGTCCCAACATTTTCAGAACTGGGGTTGTAAATGTATCTTGTTTTAAGGATATTTATACAGTTATACTTGAAAGACAAAAATACTGAGTAAGAAAGGGATTTTTTCTGCAAAAAAAAAAAAGTAATGTTTTGCAGTGAGGTTTTCAAGTTGTTTTCAGTTGTGTTTAATCTTTGTTCAGTTCAGTTCTATTTTATTTTAGATTTTTTTAATGATTTATGATTTTTGCACTTTAGCAAGTCACTTTAGTAAGAAAGCATCTGCTGAAAACATACATGTAAACGTATAAATGTCCGAAATGCTATAGTAAAAAAAAATAATAATTGGATAACAGTAAAAAATATATGATATATTCAACAAAAATGTGTTTTTTTAGATATAAAAAGTATGAATTTACAGTATAATTAATGGTAAAAATTTATAATTTATATACTTTTGAGGTAAACTATTGTTAAAAAATTATGGTGAAAAACAATAATTGGGCATTCCCAGAAGTTCCTGGGTGACCCATAACATTTTATTATATTTTATGGAAATAGTTATTTTTCTTCTTATTTTTGACATCATATATGTACATTGGGAAGTTTTGTTAAATTTTTTGTAGTTTAGTTAATGTTTATTGCATTATTTAAGTTACACATGTGTTACACTGATGGTGTTTTGTGTTTGGGTGAGTGACACTGTGCATTGTGCATACATGTGTATTGGTTATTGCTCATGAAAGGGCCACACTTCATGAACTTTATGTCATCATGTGGCCTCCTGTAGTTACTACGGTTTTTAACAGTACATTTAAAGTGAAAAGCAGTTCTAGTTAGTATATCAAGTTTATATAATTTAATAATATAAACAGTATCATATGGCAGGCATCAAAATAAAACATGGTCACTGTATTGTTTAAGGTTAACTTCTGACAACCACAGCTGCCGGTATTTTACTGTAAATGTAACATTATTTTTTTTTACAGTGCTCGTTATACCAAGTCTGCATGGTTAACTGTTCATTTGAGGTATATTATGCCATCATTTTGACTTTTATTTATTGTCATGACAGAAGTTTTACTTTCTTAGAAAGTTTTAAACACTTTTAATAGTAAAATGACTGTCCAATGATTCTGCTGAAGGTTGTTGTTGTGCACAAGAGATTTTGCTAGTGACCGTGTGGAAATAACACACGGTATTCAAGTGCATGCTTCAAAGTAAAATTTAATAAGTGTATTGTTGGCATAACAAAGTGTGAAGATTGATTGACAAATCCTGGAGTATGGCATGACAAGCTATGATGAAAAACACTAAAGCACAATGTTTTGTGCTGTTGATTTCAGAAGTTTAGATTCAAACCAGGTCTTGTAATTCTTTACACCTAATTAGATAATTGGATGAATTAGGAGTTTGTCCTGGTCACAACTCTTAGAGTGTCATTTGCACTATAAACAATGGTTAAAGATACTCAATGCAAGCACAACAAGGGTAAACGGCTTAACATGGAAGAAGTAGATATTGCTTAAGTTAGCAATATACTATCAGCAGATTCCCAGTAATCGCTAACAGGTCTTTTAACAAGACACAAACATCTTGTCAATGGACTAAATATCCTTAGAAGATGATAGTTTTTTGTCTATCTATAATCTTGAAAAGTCTGAAAGAACATTTGCTAAGAACATTTTGGAAACATTATTTTTAAGTTTCGTCCACACTGGATAACGACCTTCTCACTATTCTCTACCATTCTAACTGAATGCAAGAAATCAATATGAAACATGTCTGATTTTCTAATTACAGGATATCTCATTAAAAGACATTGCCATGCATTATTTAAATTGAATTAAATGTCCTGTAGCTGCCTATAGTGCATGCACCAACAAGCACACGGTAAGATTGGACAGTGGTTATTAGTTGAAGCGTAAATATATGCTAAAGCTTAAGCTAAACTCGTTATTCCATGTTAACTAATATTGGATACAGACCACATTAGCATGCAGCACCACATTACCACACTTAGATTGTGTTGAGGGAAAGCTGACCCTAATCCCTTACTATATACTATGTCTGTGGGTCACAATGGACAATCTTCTTCTTAGGTGGCTTCTATTCACTCCTTAGGCTTGGCTTTCTCTTGATTAGCGCTACTATTCATATATCTTCAAATCCTGGGCTCTGCCCACCGGTGCACAAATCCACTCCGAACTCATCCTGTTCACCAGGTGACCCCTGCTACCCGGCAAGATAAGACCACTTGATCATTTGCTAACAGTACGTGAATAGTTCTATATTTTTGTTTAAGATAAAAAATGTTGATAAGAGACTTTCATAGATTTTTAAATTCCTGAAGAAAAAAAAATGTGAGTGGTGCTTGCCCATAAAAAACTTGTTGCCAAGATGCTAGAGTGTTTTGGTTGGTTAGAAGGGTGTTGCTATGCAGTTGCTAAGGTGTTCTGAGTCATTTTAGTTGGCAATTGCTGGGGTGTTATTGTGGTTGCTAGATGTTTGCTAGTGGTCAAGCTACTCTTTTGAAAAATTAGTTAACGGTAGCTACACTAGAAGTGACTGAGAAAAATGTACATTAAAGCTACACTGAAAGAATGATTTTGTGGTAAATATAGCAGAAAAAGTAAGTACCTTCAACACTGAATAAGTGAGTTAAAGCGTGAACTTGAAAATGTTAAGTAAATTCTACATTTGCACTCAATTCAAGCAAGTAAAATTAATGATCTGGCTTCTAAGTAAATATTATTTTTGAATGGTTTGATATCTTTACAATCTGTCATCATGGATCAATCCCAAAGTAGAAGACCTTGTCATATTTATTCGTTAATGAGTAAATTTTACTTAACCTTTCAAAGCTGGAGTTCCCAACATGCACTTTTTTTTTTAAAGTATTTTATTTTTAATTTTTTTTATGTAAAGTGTGTGAGATGTGTTAGTTTAACGACACTACCCGTCATAGGAGAATATACTTGCTGCTAACCATTTGATAACTTTTAATTTGACATGGAGGAAAGAAACAAAAACTACTTGTTGAGGGAATTACTGCAAGGAAAAAGTTCTCCTTGGGAAGCTTGATAATAATATCACGTCAGAAGGTAAGAGGTGGGTGAATGGGAAAGGGTGGCGGAGGCTGTCTCCGCCGTGCCCAACTCCAATAGGGATGTGGATGGGAGAGAAAAAGAAAAAGCGTTCTAATGTTATTATTATTATGTTTCAATGAACTCTAAAGATCGCGGAGAGAGAGAGCGCTATATGCAGCGCATCCATTAGCATGATTGGTCACCACATTAAGAAGCTTCAAAATAACATTTATTGTTTGAATTTGGTGATAGCATTTACAATATCATGAATCACAAAACAGTCAGAAACGTGTTTTGGTCTAAAATCACATTTCTACATAAACAGCCCATTGCGACTTCAGACTCAACATGAAAAACCCAGTAAATTCATTAAACATCTTACCTTTTAGAATTTAAGACAACTGTGAGGTTATACTAACTTTAAGATATTATTCATGACGATGTTTAAGAAAAAAAATTTAAGAAGTTTTTGCCAACTTCATAAGAAGTTTTTTTGGGAATACACAATATGCTTAACTTTTTTCTTAAGTTAGAAATTAAGAAGAGAATGTAGTTAAGAAGAAATTTCTTCTTAAGAACGTTTTGTGAATCCGGCCCCAGAACGTTAAAATTGCTTACAGCACCTTTTTTTTCTTTGTTTCTCCCCAATTTGGAATGGCCAATTCCCAGTGCACTCTAAGTTCTTGTGGTGGCATAGTGACTTGCCTCAATCCAGGTGGCAGAGGACAAATCTCAGTTGCCTCTGTGTCTGAGACCATCAATCCACACATGGCTTGTTGAGTGCATTACACAAGAGACATAGCACATGTGTGGGCTTCATGCTATTCTCCAGAGCATTCAAGCACAACTCACCACATGCCCCACCAAGAGCAAAAACCACATTATAGCAACCACAAGGAGGTTACCCCATTTGACTCTACCCTCCTTAGCAACCAGGCCAGTCTGGTTGCTTAGGAGACCTGGCTGGAGTTACTCAGCACACCCTGGATTTGAACTCATGACTCGAAGTTTGGTAGTCAGCATCTTTACTTGCTGAGCTACCCAAGCCCACTTACAGCACCTTTAAGTTTCCCTTTGGAAGGCTTCCGGATGTCATGCGGTACACGATTAAATGGGTTTATAAGGAAAGTTCTAAATGTGAAATCGTCTAACAAAATTTTTATTTAAAATGTACTACATTTATTTAAGAAGCATGTACATCAGATTTGTAAGTAAAAGTTGCTGTATTAACTGAAATGATTCAGTTAAATTTACTCACTAACTTTAATCAATATTATTTCTTGAAATTAAGTAGATTTGAATTAATTTTATATACACTACCAGTCAAAAGTTTTGAAACACTTGACTGAAGTGTTTCTCATGATCTTATAAATCTTTTGATCTGATGGTGTATGCTTAAATGTTTGAAATTAGTTTTGTAGACAAAAATATAATTGTGCCACCATATTAATTTATTTCATTATAAAACTAAAATTTTATTTAAAAAAAAATAAATTTTTTGAAATGGATGACTTGGACCAAATAATAAAGAAAAGCAGCCAATAAGTGCCCAACATAGATGGGAACTCCTTCAATACTGTTTAAAAAGCATCCCAGGGTGATACCTCAAGAAGTTGGTTGAGAAAATGTCAAGAGTACATTTCTGCAAATTCTAGACAAAGGGTGACTACTTTGAAGATGCTAAAATATAACACAGTTTTGATTTATTTTGGATTTTGTTTAGTCACAACATAATTCCCATAGTTCCATTTATGTTATTCCACAGTTCTGATGACTTTACTATTATTCTAAAATGTGAAGAAAAAAAATATAATAAAGAATGAGTAAGTATTTTAAAACTTTTGACCGGTAGTGTATATAAAAAAACTGTGTACAAAAACTTGCCAAATAAAATGTAAGTAAATCTTACTAAATATAAACTAATAAAACACTTAAATAAAGCAATAAACAGCAGGAAGTAACTAAATATAAAAAAGTAGAAAGTTCTGGCAAAACTTTCTCTTTATGTGATCTTTATGTGATCTGAACTGTCTGAACGAAACGACCCACTTAAATGAAATGGAGTTCCCAGCGCTGAATTTAAGTGAATCGTTTATTTTAACCATTTCATTTACATGAGCTGTCCAAAAGAACCAATTCACTTAAAGGATTTAGATCACACAACAGTACTACTGAAAATGTAGTTAAGTTATTAGTGGCTACTTGAAGTTATTTACCCCCTAACACTGGTACTTCCTGTTCATTTTTACAGCACAAAATGTTACCTTCAGGTCAAGTCAACCATGTATCCTGCGTTGCAAATACACAAAGCTGAACCAGCAAAACCAGCCAGTGTCTCTAAGTTCTAAAATCTAAGAGCAAGAACGTGCTCTTCCTCCCTCAGCTGATATTGTATTGTATATTTATATATCATGGGAGTTCATTAGCAGAGAGTAAAATAGCACAGGCAAGAGTACATGAGGAGATCCAGAACGACAGGGGCTTTGGGAGCGTCAAACACCTGGGAACATGAGAGTCAGTATTGACTCTGAGCACAGACAAAGGGAGGAAAGGAAGGAGATGCAGTCTGGCCTGCTAACTGTGCAGAGTTGGGTTGTAGGAATCCCCAACTGAGTTCATTAAATCGTCAACACAAGAGGCAATAATAAAGTTTACTCTACTACTATACAAGAGGTAACACTCACTCACACTCTCTTTTTTTCTTTTTTCTTTTTTGAATGTGTTGCCATCACAAGTCTCCACAAATCTTCATGACTTTGTGAACAAATAAATAAAATAAAAAAAACATACACACACACTGCAAGTATATTGTGTTGTACTCCCAACCAGTAGAGGGCTCTAGATTGCTCACAAAAAAGCATTGCCAAGAAATAGATAAAATCATGGATGATATTGTTTTTGGTTCAAGTGTAAGTGCAGTGTATTCTGTTGTATACTTCACATTTTGGCAAATAAGTCATCCGGGTATTTAATGCATACAGAAACGTTACAAACTATACATTGCAGAAATGGTACTAGTAGTACTGTTCTATGCAATTCCGAACATTTAATTTGTTAACAAATTCTTTTAACAATGCAGTTTGTATTTAACAATGCAGTGACTACAGAGAATTTACTAGACCAAATTCAGTGATCTAACCAGTAGTGATAATGCAGTATTAGCATGCTAGTTAGCATGTGTGGTTTAGATGTTATCGAAGGTTATGCTGCCAAGAATGTTCCCAAACTGTTGATATAGCAGGGATCGGCAACCTATAGCACAATGGAGAGAGAGGAGTAGACTATTTTGTTTATATAAATTCCGTATCTGCATTCCAATCTACATCTTGATGTAATCCTTCCTCATGATCATGCAGCATGTTTTCATGAGCTGAATGGGAGGTTAATAAAAAGTTAAAATGTGACGAGACTGCAGTATACCCAACAGACTCCTGCAGCGCATGCAAGCCATTCGCGCATCACGAGCCGACAGCGCTTCACTTTTGGTTAATCGCGCGAGTAAACCCGCTTTGCTTCGGTCAGGCTGCACAGATGACAGCCTTCATTCCGTGTTTCCTTTGTTTCTTTTTGCTTTCAGAACAACACTTGATGTAATAAGGAAAACACCACTATTAATCCTTGAGATTTCCAACCCAGCATACGGGTACACCGTCCTTAAACTGTAGTCACACTCAAAATTACATTAAACGATTAAAAGAGAAAACACAGCCATTGACCAGGAAAATAAAAAACGGCACTCCATTTAAAGGTTGCCAACCCCTGATCTATAGTGTCATCTGCAATATAAATAGGTTGTTGACCCCTTGCATAAATCCAGAGTTCATGGCAAATTTGACGCAAACATGCCGCAAATTCACTACAGATAATTTTCCCATGCAAATGAGCTTTGCGGCAAACTTGCGGCAAATTGTCCATTGTTGCCAAAGGTTTGCTGCAGGACAGGTTCACCACTACTGGTGAAGACCTGCAAACTTCTGGCAAACATTTGCAGTGAATCACAAGCTCATTTGCATGTGAAAATGATGAACGACAACAACAAGTTTGTGGTTAGTTTGCGGCTAGTTCGTCAGAACTCTAGATACTTGTAAAGGAAACAAGGTGGACCTAGATGATAAAAATTAAAAAAATTTTAAAACACGTGCCAAGTTTGTAGAAGTGTTATATTTGTGTTAATGTTGGTTTCAGACATTTCTGAAAAACATTTATACCATTTTCTACCATAAAAATAAAAAAGAATAAATAAAAAGCACTTTAACATCAGTGAATATAAACAATGAGTGACAAATATATTTTTTAAACTTCACACACAGTCATGAGGGTCTAAAGGGTCCTCATTGTTTAATGATTTCTTGTCACATGACAACAAAATGGCTGCTGGCATGTTGGTTTCACCACCTGACTTTGATTTTGTTGACAAATGTTTTTCAAATATTATAATTTTGAGCAAAATTTGCTTCACTGCTTAATTTTAAATAAGATAATTCCAAAATACTTATCTTTTCACTTCATTTTTCAAGAATTTCAGCTTTTATTGAGACTTATTTATTTTACTGTCTGTGGACAGTTACACCTTTTCAACATTTTTTACTTTAACCCCAGAGGAAAAAAAAAATATCAAAATGACTTTGAACTCAGAAAACATGTTCATCTGGTGTATTCATAGGTGTATGCAAATAATATGGAAAAAAAGAACATTTGAAATTATTTATTAAACATTCTAGTTTTACATACCCTCTATTCTTGTTGTAACGGTCACAAACGGAATCCATTCAACTCAAAACATATGAAAAATATGCAAGCTGCACCAGCTGATACATCTCTTGACAACTGCTTGTCCTGCAAAAACTCGTCCACAAGACTTCTCATATTTAATTCAGAACTACATTAAGCAAGAGTCAGCACTGTCTGCTGATAACAATACAGCTTCTTGAAGAAAAGTCACATTCATATACACCCACATACATATACACCAATATACACACTTTTAAATTCAAAGCTGACTTCCCTCCACATCCCATGGGGTCTGATTACCATCCAGATGTCAAATGGCAGCATTTTGTTTAGTTGTCTGATTATTGCAAAGCAGCCAGTATCTAAAGCCACTTTAGATCGGTTTGAAAGAACGGCAAAGACAAAGGAAGGGGAAAGAGAGATAAACTGATGTCTTGCAATGGCACAGCAATGTCAAAACTGCTTTTATATTTCTCTTTCACACCTTTTGCCTCCTATTTTGAGTTTGTATGACATGCAACCTTAGGCAAAACAGCAGATGTGTTAGGAGCCAAATCAAATCTGCATACTTGGTGTGTGAATCATCATAGGAACACTTCTTTATAAAAGCACAGTTGCATTTACTATTTCAGTCAGTGTAACAAATTACTGAACAATTAAAATGCAAATTAACTGTTAATAAGAACTAATAAGAGAACAGCTCAGAAGAATTATCTGTGTAATTAAGAAATGAATCATTATGGGCTAATTCCAGGGCTTCATTATGTAAATATGCTTTATTTGTAGCAAGAAAATTAGGTCATAGTACAATTTTTAATGTTGTCCCAATGAGACCTCCACATTTTTTTTTTGTTTTTTTTTTGTGGTGAAGTAAATATAGCAAAAAAAAAAAAAAAAAAAGATTAAGTACTTTCTACTTGGAATAAGTTAGTTTTAGCATGAACTTGAAAATATTAAGTAAATTCTCCATTCAAACATGTAAAAATTAATACTTTAGCTAATAAATAAATATTATTTATGATTGTTTGTTATCTTTACAATGTGTCATCATGTATCAATCCTAAAGTAGAAAACTTTTCTTATTTCTTTGCAAATTTTAGTACATTTAACTAGTAAAAATACTACTAATAATAATAATAAACTTTTACTTAGCTTTTCGAAGCCAGTGTTCCGAACATGCACTGGGTTTGAATAATTAATAAGTTTGCATGGGTTCACTGTTTGCAAGTTTATTTACACCGTTTGTATTGTTAATTTTGTTGTTACAATTCACCGTCAAGCACCATGTTTTGAGGTCTGCGTGTGCAACTCTATACCTTGTTGCTATCACCAATAATGCAAGGTGATGCTGTTTCACAGACTACGTAGCTTTCATTAAGTTTCCCTGTGAGAAGGTAAATTTACTCACTCACTTTAATCAATATTATGTGATGAAGTTAAGTAGATTTTACTTAATTTTATACCATTAAGATTTACTTTGAAAAACTGTGTGCAAAAACTTGCAAAATAAAAATGAGTAAATCTTACTGGGTTCAAAACAAGTTAAGATCAAATTTTTTTGGAATACTGTTGATTACCACAAAAAAATAATTTCAACTTGTCCCTTGGTTTATTAAACACACACACAAAATGTTGTTTACATAAATGTACTTACAATGGAAGTCTAAGGGTCTCTGCATGGTCCTGACAGGAGTTGAAGATTGGATATAACTTTGCATTGACAAGGTTAGTTAATATTTTTATTTTTTTACACTGGTCTCATGTTAAAACATGTTATGTTTAAGGATTGTTGCTATACTTTTGAAACTGTGTGTATTTTAATGTTTATTCCAGTGTAATGCCTTTACTCATTGACTTTCATTGTAAGTGAATTGCTGAAAAGGTGATTTTTGTTTCATTTTTACAAACTGACGGACATGTACAATTATTTTCTGTGGTAATCCAGTGCATGCAACAGATGCTCACACTGAACCTAGAACTTTTCTTTATCAACAAGTAAGTCTGGTCCAAGGGGTGGCGAATCCAGTAAGTTTAATTGTGCAGGATAATATTGGGACAGCGGTGATATGAACACAGATGCAAAGGTGCTGGTAGATATCTGATATGCTGTCTGCTGAGAGGTCCAGTTCAATCATGGTTGGGGACATCACTTTGTCATTCCCTTCCAGGACCGTTATGAGTCACAAAGGTTCTCAGACTCTGACCAATCACAGCAAACCAATGGGTGAATCTCATGCTCGTAGCAGTGTTTGGCTGCTATCCAAGGTGCTGAAATCACATGAGAGGTGAAAGTCAGGACAATGCTGACATATTCATAGAACACTTGCCATTACACATAATATTAACCGAAAACAAAAAGAAAGTATGTGTGCCTAAAAGGTAAAAAGCTAAATTTCAGCATAACTTCAAAGTACTTCTACATCTAGTTTGAGATTAAATGTAGACGCTTAAAGGCAGACAGCCAGTCGCCCAAAAACAATATGATCATGCAGGAAGTCGACATGTTGCTGCCGAATGTTCTAGTACCCTGAAATTGACCTCATTCTGCCAAGTTATCGACAAGTGCCATCTCCCATAAGACATTTTTGCATCAGTTCAAATATGTTTACCTTTCCCTGGGGTGCTACTGATAATACATTGTGCGAGCAGTCTCTGAGACACAGGTTCTGGTCCCATGGAAACCAGGAAGTAATCGTGTTCACATAAACAATGATGAGCATGATTCAGAGGTTGCATTTTTCCTCCAAGATTACATTTTGACTCCACTGATGGTTTTAACTCACTGGACAATTAAACTCACTGGATTCACCACCCCTTGACACATTAAAACCACCTGCCTAATATTGTGTAGGTCTCCCTCGTGCCGCCAAAACAGCACCAACCCGCATCTCAGAATAACATTCTGAGATGCAATACTTCTCACCACAGTTGTACAGAGTGGTTATCTGAGTTATCGTAGACTTTGTCAGTTCGAACCAGTCTGGCCATTCTCTGTTGACCTCTCTCATCAACAAGGCGTTTCCGTCCACAGAACTGCCGCTCACTGGATGTTTTTTTGTTTTTGCCACCATTCGAAGTAAATTATAGAGACTGTTGTGTGTGAAAATCCCAGGAGATCAGCAGTTACGGTAGTACTCGTACCAGCCCGTCTAGCACCAACAATCATCCATGCGATTATCTAATCAGCCAATCATGTGGCAGCAGTGCAGTGCATAAAATCATGCAGATACGGGTCAGGAGCTTCAGTTAATGTTCACATCAACCATCAGAATGAGGAAAAAATGTGATCTCAGTGATTTTGACCGTGGCATGATTGTTGGTACAAATATTTAGGAATACTCTTACAAAATTACCTGAACCTTTACGAGGATACTGCTGCAGGTGAATGAGTTCA
This sequence comes from Myxocyprinus asiaticus, assembly GCF_019703515.2. Classification (NCBI taxonomy): domain Eukaryota; kingdom Metazoa; phylum Chordata; class Actinopteri; order Cypriniformes; family Catostomidae; genus Myxocyprinus; species Myxocyprinus asiaticus. The sequence continues at coordinate 43,892,408 of NC_059356.1, read as the reverse complement.
ATGCTCAGATACAATCCCATAGGGACATTTAGTGTTGTTCAGATGTAATAAGGTTTGCTTTAAGATGATGTCAATATGTTGATATTGTATGTTTCGGTCTCCATGCAAACATACAATAATTTAATGGTAGAACTGAGATAATAAGATAACGCTGGTACTTCTGTTTAAATTCATTTTAGTCAACTTTTAGGACTACACTAGCTTATACATGGCCTCAAAGCTAACTTTGATTTTGATTTCATTGGATCAACAGTTTCTAATACATATTGGCAGTCTAATGAGATACAGGAACAACCTATTAAGAACCCAAATGAAAATAAACTGTCATATGCTGTCAAAGGGTTCACCCTAAAATGTGGAAACAGATGGTGAAAGTGTTTAGCAGCACTGGTCAGTGATACAGTACTTGATCTCTGATCTTAATTTTGAAGGACTGTCTCTGACACATGGCTAATGAACCATGTGTCTGCATGCCTCTGAGGAGATCAGTGCTAATATAACACACACACACACACACACACACAGCTTCTCGCTCTGCTTTTAGCCCACTCACTATGTAAAATTCAAAGCAGGTGAGCAGCAGTCCCCACAGCAAACTTGTTTACCCAGCTTGTGACGCACATCAGAATGAGTGGGAGAGAGCAAGCGAGCAGGATGGAGCTGATGAAAGGAGGAGGAGACAAATGGGAATAGAAAAGAGAGAGATAGAGATACTGAGAAAGCCAACACAGTGATCCATGAAACGGGATACAGGGTGCACAGGTGGTGAATGTAGTTGATAAATTAAAGGGAATGTTTTGTGATCCAACGCACACACCTGTCCCTCTTAAAGGAATAGTTCACACATAATATACATAATAAGATTTTGTTATCATTTATTCACCCTTAGGTTTTTTCAAACCTGCATTACTTTCTTCTATGCAACACAAAATAAGACACTCTGAAGAATCTTCAAGCTTCTCTTTTCCATACAACTAATGCACACAGTGACTAGAGGCTGTGAAATTTCTAAAAGGACATAAAGTACCTCAAAAGTTCCATAAATATGCGTGTGCATATTTAAATGCATCATGCCATGACACCAAATTCCACTGGTCTAGTAACCGAATGCAACATGCGAAGTTTAAAATGCACATACGCAAATGAGATTTGAGAGCTACGGCAAAGGGACTACCCTTTTAAATTTCGATCTATTTCTCACACAAAGCTATTGTATGGCTTGAAAGGACTTGGAATATAGTGCACAAGTCGCATTGACCTCTATTAGGATAATTTTATGCTGCTTTTTTGTCCATTTATGGTGCTTTTTTGCCACTATATACTTTTATTGTGTGGAAAAGAGCTTGGAGATTCTTAAAAATGTCTCCAGTTTTCCATGGAAGAAAGGAAGTCTTAAAGTTTTGTAACATGAGGATGAGTAAATGATGACAGAATTTTCATGTTTGGGTGAACTCCACAGTAGTCAATAACTACAGACTGGTCTCACTCCTACCTTTCCTAGCTAAAACGCTTGATAGGGTTTATTCAACCAGCTGTCTGCTTTTCTTTTACAGAACAACCTACTCAAAAAAGGGCACTCAACAGAGACTGCCCTCTTGTCAGTGGCTGAAACCCGCGACTACCAAGAGCTAACTTCAAATCATCTGTTCTCATCCTCCTTGACTTGTCTGCTGCTTTCGACACAAAGAACCACCAGATTTTCCTGTCCACTCTCTCTGACCTGGGCATCACAGGAACTGCGCTTGGGAGGTGTGAGTACCTCACAGGCAGATCATTCAAGGACACCTGGAGTGGAGAGATGTCCAAGTCACACCAGCTGACCACTGGTGTTCCTCAGGGATCAGTGCTTGGACCCCTCCTCTTCTCAAACAACACTACACGCAGACCGATTGTAAAGGCACATGGTTTTTTCTACCACTGCTACGCAGATGATATGCAGCTCTACCTGTCATTCCAGCCTGACGGCCCCACCGTCACAGCTCGTATCTTTGCCTGCCTTTTGGGGATCTCGGCCTGGATGAAGGAATGGCACCTTGAGCTAAATCTGGCCAAGACAGAACTACTCGTGATCCCAGCCAACCCATCGGTTGACCACAACCTCACTATTCATCTTGCTTCAATTACACTAACGCCAACCAGGACAGCCCGGAACCTGGGACGGGTGGTAGATGACCAGCTTGACTTCACTGCCCACATCTCATCAACCACCCGTTCTTGCGGATTTGTGCTTTACAACATCAGGAAAATCAGACCTTTCCTGTCTGAATATGTTACACAGCTCCTAGTTAAAGCTCTGGTCATTTCAAGACAGGACTACTGGAATGCTCTGTTGGCCACCCTACCAGCTAGTACGATTAAGCAACTGCAGATGGTCCATACGTTGTACCGCATCTGGTCTTCAGTCAGCCAAAGAGGGCTCACGTCACCCCACTCCTGATTTCACTCCACTGATTACCAGTAGCTGCTCGCATCAAATTCAACTCTTTGAATCTGGCCTTCAGGACAGCCATTGGAACTTCACCCTCTTACTTCAATTCACACCTTCACCAATCAGAGAATCACAGCATACAAATCACGCCAAAAGTGCTCTGCAGTGACAATGACACAATCATGTTTAAGTTCTAAAATTACAAATTTGTTTGTATATATATCTGAATATTTTGCAATAAACTTAAAATATATTGTTTATATAGTAATAATCAACAACTTTAAATCAATAGCTTTATATTTTGCCATAGTTTTTAATTCAATTACATCATTCAAAATGCTTCATGAGATTGTAGTTCAATCCCTCATTAAAGATGTTAAGTACACACTACACAGTCTTATACTTTTGTCTTTTGGTCAGATTTTCAAATACGTTTTTGCTTTGTTTGTAAGATTTTGATTCACCTCAGAGCTGGTTGGATTGGTTCATGGCTTAGCATGCTCTTATTAGGGATTTTATCAAATCCCTATGGAAAAAAATAAATGGGAAAAATACTTCCAGAACCAAGACAGCTGAAAGAGGTGGCTCAGCAGTTAAGGCTCTGGGTTACTGACCAGAAGGTTGGGGGTTCAAGCCCTAGCACTGCCAAGATGCCACTGTTGGGCCTTTGAGCAAGGCCCTTGACTGTATCATGTCTGACCCCAGCTTGGCTAGGATACGCAAAAAAAAAAAAAAGAGAGTTTCACTGTATACGTGCTAATGTATGACATAAATGAAGGCTTCTTCTTAACTGAAAGGCTGGACTTTTTTCCTATAGCCACTAGATTGAACGCTGCAATTTCTCCCATTTATTTTATAATGCAGTTAGCTTTGGCATCCTCAGCTCTGTGACTGGTCCAATCCTGACAGCACTGTCAGATATGTTGTACCACAATAGTAGGGCCTAAATCTATGTGATTGTTCTACCTGTGTGGGTATACAGTGATTGCTTAACCTCAGCTGCCATTTACAGCCAACGGAATCCCTTGTTCCTGGAATAGCTCTAAAAATATCCCTGGTGGGGCACTAAATTGCACCAAGGGTACTTCTGATACTCAAATGCTTTCTTGAGGGTTTGTTTGAGTGGGTCATGACTTTAAATTTCATTCTCCTCCAGGGAGGAATGTACGTTTTTTTTTTTTTTTTTTTTTTGAGGACGTTGGGTTACATGTGACTGGTCTTATGTTCCAAGACACATGTCAACCTAATGAGTACATTCTGTGCTTTGTTAATGGTGCTTGCTAAGACAGGCATTACTATTAGTTTTTCATTACTCAAAACCATAAGTTTTAAACTTTGGCTGTTTGCACCATAGACATGAATGATATCAAAATTATGTCTCACTATTTCTTTTCTGAAGGATTAAAAAATTTAGGTTTTTAGTCTGACTGATGACAGAACAGGTGAAAATTATTTAACCAAAAAAGCATCTTATCTAGTGAATGTCAGACTTTAGATTAGGCTGTTTTGACTTGGGTCAGCAGGCAACCACCTAGCAACCATTCAGAACACCCTAGCAACTACATAGCAACTAGGACTGGGCGATATGTCAAATATTCACTATATAATTGTAATGATTTTCCTGGCAATACATAATTAAGCATTATCATGAATATTGTGATGATTTTAATGTGCTTTTAAATTGGTCACTACATTTCCTCAAGATTGTGTCATTAGTCTAATTTCACAATCCTTCAGAGTGCACAATTAAATCAAATTAAATGCATTTTCAGTTTCTGCTTAAATAAAAGCTCCAGATGAAGGTGCAGTAAATACTTGTTTTCATATATGAAACAATGCTAATCCTCAAAATAATAATACTAATAATCCTTCAGTATTATATTATAATAATAAACATGACTGGGTCCCACAATAATAATTCAGTTAGAATAAATAAGTTAGTGTAGTTGTAGTTTTTGCATACCCTGTTCATTCATCAAAAAAATACATATTTTTTTGTAAATGTATATGTAGGCAAAAAAATTTTTTATATTCACTCTGTTTATTATTATTTAATATAATTCTTCCTTGTGCACATTTAGTGAAAAAAAAAAATGGAATTATCATTATTTTTAACTAGATTTTTACTTGAATCTACATGGCTACAGTGGCTGTCTGGTTGAAAGGATAGCTGCTCTGATTTAAAAAAAATATATAAATTAAAAAAAAAAAAAAAAAAACCTTGCATGCCATTTCCACACAAATACATAATTATTGAGATATATACAAAATATATATATAGTTAATAGTCTGAAAAATATTAAGATAATTTCTGTAGCCATATAGCCCAGCCCTAGGCACCAGAATATCATAGAGACTTTAGGGTGGACTATTTTAACTTGGGCCAGATAGCAACCACCTAGAAACCACCAGAACACCCATTGCAACCATCAAGAACACTCTAGCAACCACACAGCAACATTATAAAACCACACAGACCATCTTAGCAACTGCAGAGTAAGTAGCAACCACATCAACCATAGTATCCATATAGCAACATACTAAAAGCTACTCAAAACATCTTAGCAACCACATAGCAACTCCCCAGCAACCAAAGACAACACCCTTGTTGACATCCTGGGGGCGAGATTTGCACATGCAAGCAGCACACTCACATTTTCTTCAGGAAAAATCTAGTTCCCTATCTGTCACTCACTCGACGTTGTGTCGATGCTGGTATACAACCACTCATTCAGATTTTCTCTTTGGAGCCAAGCGGTTCTATTCATTGAAGCTGAATTCATCCGCGAGTTCATTCACCTCATTTCAGTGGCTTCTCCCCCTCTGCACCTGTGGAGTGCAGAGTACGCCCCTGGGTGCTTCGGCAGAATAAAAAAAAGTATATTTTCATTCTAAAAGAGTGGCACACACAGAATGTCTTTTTAAAGATGCCTTTCTGTTTGTGGGTTATTTCTGGTTGCGGTCATTATCTCTCTGCTTCTAATGGCCACGAACGCTGTCTTACGTGTCTCCGCTGGGTAAACCCCCACGGACCTCCCATTCCCCAGCATGCTCGCTTGCCCCAGTCAGGCTCTCGGATGAGACCGCCAGCTTGTCTCACGGCGAGTTAGACCTCTTATTCGGAGCCCGGGAAGATGATGAGTTATCGAGCACAGCATCAGAGAGTGGGCTTGTCCACTCTGACGTTGATGCCTCGGCTGGGCTCCCTCCTTCGGGTGTGGTCGCCCAGTCTCAGGCCGACGCGGAGATGACGGACATGCTTTCCCGGGCAGCCGCTAGCGTCAGGCTAGAGTGGAATCCTCCACTCTCCCCTGAACGCTCGCGGCTCGATGATTGGTTCCTGGGCCCAGAGCGCCACTCACGGCCATGCCCCACCCTGGTCCCTTTCTTCCGGAAGTGCATGTGGAGCTGACAAGATCGTGGGGGGCACCTTTTACTGCCCGATCCCGATCTTTCAGCTCCCCCGCTCTCACTACCCTGGATGGTGGGGCGGCCAAGGGGTATTCAGTGATTCCCCCAGGTGGATAAGGTGCCCGAAGCTCCCATCTAGGGCCTGTAGGTTTACGTCATCCCTGACGGCTAAGGCCTACGGTGCGGTGGTAGACACGATCACTCCCTCTACGAGGCGCCTGTATGCTTTGAAGTGGCGTCTGTTCGCTAAGTGTTGTTCTTACCGACGTGAAGACCCCCAGAGATGCGCAGTCGGATCGGTGCTTTTCTTCCTGCAGGAGAGGCTGGAGGGGCGGCTGTCCCCCTCCAAGGTGTATGTAGCCGCTATAGCGGCACACCGCTACACAGTGGACGGTAAGTCCTTAGGGAAGCACGACCTGATCATCAGGTTCCTGAGAGGCGCTAGGAGGTTGAATCCCTCCAGACCGCGTCTCATCCCTCATGGGACCTCTCTGTAGTCCTTCGGGATCTACGGGGAGCCCCCTTCGAGCCCCTGGAGTCAGCTGAGCTTAAGGCACTCTCTTTGAAGACTGCCCTCATGACTACACTCACTTCCATCAAGAGGGTAGGGGACCTGCAGGCGTTCTCTGTCAGAGAAACGTGCCTGGAGTTCGGTCCGGGCTACTCTCACGTGATCCTGAGACCCCAACCAGGCTATGTGCCCAAGGTTCCCACAACCCCATTTAGGGATCAGGTGGTGAACCTGCAAGTGCTGCCCCAGGAGGAGGCAGACCCAGCTTTGGTGTTGCTGTGTCCGGTGCGTGCTTTACGCATCTATTTGGATCGCACGCAGAGCTTTAGAAGCTCCGAGCAGCTCTTTGTCTGCTTTGGTGGACAGCGGAAAGGAAGCTGTCTCCAAACAGAGGATCACCCACTGGGTCATTGACGCCATCGTGATGGCATATCACTCTCAGGACGTACCGCCCCCCGTGGCGCTACGAGCCCACTCTACTAGGAGTGTAGCGGCCTCCTGGGCCCTGATCAGTGTCACCTCTTTGGCAGACATCTGCAGAGCAGTGGGCTTGGCGACACCCAACACCTTTGCGAGGTTCTATAATCTCCGGGTTGAGCCAGTTTCGTCCCGTGTTTTGTCAGGTCTGAACAGGTAAGTTCCGGGACAGCTGGCCGGGTGTACCGCTTGCGTATAGCGCCTTTCCCCTCCCATGAGGTGAAGGCGTGCGCCTTTGACTCCCGTCGTGTTCACAAGTTGTGATCCCTGGATGATTTTCCTCCTTAGCCCTGTGGCAGACGAGTTTGCGGAGAAACTCACTGCCGGCCCAGTACATGTGCTAAATAAGCCCTGTACTGGGGTAGGTGCTCCACATGCGCTGGTTCCCCATAGGTGACCCCATGTGATATATCTTCCCTGTCAGTAAACTGCGTCTTCCTTGGGCAGAGGCCCCTCTGCCCCCGGTCACCATGCTTGTAGAAACTCCTCCCCCCTCAGGTAGGACCTACCAGGCGACATCTCCACAGGACATACTTCCAACAAGACTCTGTAAGACCATGTGACGTATTTCCACTCGAAATACCCCCCCCCCCCCTTCTCTGGGTGGGGTGTGGTCTCCGCAGTGTATTCCCCTTGGGAGTGACACCCCCTGACGTAGACATTTATGGCCCCCAGTCGGTTAACAAATTCCACTCTTTTTGGGGAGAAAAAAGAGGAAAAGAGGCCACAGCTGGGCTAGCCTGTCCCT